>NW_027207744.1:0-115700 GCF_963455315.2 Globicephala melas
GATACTGCATTGTACGTAAGTACCACAAGTTCTTTATCCATTTTTCACTTTCTGTGATATTGAACTTGTACGGTAAACGAGGTTCTTGTAAACAGAGGCGTCCCAAACATTGGGGTGGCTGTATCTTTTTGATTTTAATTTCCCTAAGCTATAGGACCATAAGTGGAAGTGCCCTAGGCTCTGTTGCTTTGTTTTTTAGATGTTTCAGGAAACACCATACACTTCTCCCGAGTGTCTGTTGGCAGTTTACATCCCGCCCATCAGCATAACAAGGCTCCCAGTTCTCCATGGCCTGTCCTGCCTTTCTGGATTTTACACTTTATTCAGATGGCCCTTTTGACCGGGGGGAAGTGAGACTTCATTGTAGTGCAGATTTCCTTTGCAAGCTTGCTTGGTTGGCCAAAAAGGGCGTATGCGTTTTTTCCTGAATATATTCAGGAAAAAACGCATACGCCCTTTTTGGCCAAGTGCATCATTGTGGACGTTCTGCCTCTTTTCCTATGCTTTCAATGCAATTCCAGTCTACCTCCTGAAATCGGTTTCCTGCAATTCTGCCCCGCTTTCAAGTCCTCTTGGCAGCCTTACTTCAGTATATTTTTGGACGATAGTTGTCATTTATAACTCTGCAGGTTTGTGAATTACAGTGCCCCTGAGCTCCTTTCTTCAACTCGTTTTCTTGTGAGCTGGCCGCAACACCGCAGGATGGCTTCAGGCCCTAATCTGGTTCCGGCACGGCACGCTGAGCCTTTGGTTATTTCCTCTTCCTGGTGGGAAATGAGAGTTAAATTTGCCCGTCCAGACCCCTCCAGCTAGTCTCTCATTGGTTCTCGCTATTCCTGTTCATCTTCCGCAGAAATTGCAAACTGGGCCAAACAGGAGGTTAAAGGGACTGACTCTCCAAGTCGGGAGAGTGTTAGTAAAGCGTCTGGAATGTTGCACCCGAGTACCAGGGTACGAAAACTGAGACATATTTGAACACGTCTCCCGATCACATGGTTGATCATACTCTAGGTTCCACATGCATGTTTTAGCTGAAGGAAGAATACCTTAAACCTGGGTAGTTGAAACCCGTGGAATGGGTACCATGCAATATGACTTCAAAGGGTCTTTATTTGCTCACCGATCCTCTCCAATCCTATCACTGCTGCGTTTATGTCCCTGTACACATGCTTGATTCTCTTTCGGAGACATAGCAATCCATAGGTTTTAAGATACTTAAGAGTCAGGTACATTCTTAGGCGTTTAATATGCAGTGTTGAGTCCATTTCGTTGAGCAAGGAGTAGCTCTTGTCTATTCCATATTTGGCTTAAGGAACTTTATCTGTGCTCATTTCAATCTCTGGTTTTATGCAGCACCCCAACTCACCTTTACCCTTAAACAAGCATAAGTTGGTTTTCTAAATTTGAGACCCTGTTCTGTTCTGTAATTCAGTTCCTGTGTAGCCAAGTTTACATTCCGTGTATTACTGATATCTTATGATGTTTCTTTTTCTGTGTGACTTATTTCAGTTAGAATCATCGTACCTGAATCCACTCATTGTGCTGCTACGGGCCTGATGACATAGATTTCACTGCTGAGTGATACTGCATTGTACGTAAGTACCACAAGTTCTTTATCCATTTTTCACTTTCTGTGATATTGAACTTGTACGGTAAACGAGGTTCTTGTAAACAGAGGCGTCCCAAACATTGGGGTGGCTGTATCTTTTTGATTTTAATTTCCCTAAGCTATAGGACCATAAGTGGCAGTGCCCTAGGCTCTGTTGCTTTGTTTTTTAGATGTATCAGGAAACACCATACACTTCTCCCGAGTGTCTGTTGGCAATTTACATCCCGCCCATCAGCATAACAAGGCTCCCAGTTCTCCATGGCCTGTCCTGCCTTTCTGGATTTTACACTTTTTTCAGATGGCCCTTTTGACCGGGGGGAAGTGAGACTTCATTGTAGTGCAGATTTCCTTTGCAAGCTTGCTTGGTTGGCCAAAAAGGGCGTATGCGTTTTTTCCTGAATATATTCAGGAAAAAACGCATACGCCCTTTTTGGCCAAGTGCATCATTGTGGACGTTCTGCCTCTTTTCCTATGCTTTCAATGCAATTCCAGTCTACCTCCTGAAATCGGTTTCCTGCAATTCTGCCCCGCTTTCAAGTCCTCTTGGCAGCCTTACTTCAGTATATTTTTGGACGATAGTTGTCATTTATAACTCTGCAGGTTTGTGAATTACAGTGCCCCTGAGCTCCTTTCTTCAACTCGTTTTCTTGTGAGCTGGCCGCAACACCGCAGGATGGCTTCAGGCCCTAATCTGGTTCCGGCACGGCACGCTGAGCCTTTGGTTATTTCCTCTTCCTGGTGGGAAATGAGAGTTAAATTTGCCCGTCCAGACACCTCCAGCTAGTCTCTCATTGGTTCTCGCTATTCCTGTTCATCTTCCGCAGAAATTGCAAACTGGGCCAAACAGGAGGTTAAAGGGACTGACTCTCCAAGTCGGGAGAGTGTTAGTAAAGCGTCTGGAATGTTGCACCCGAGTACCAGGGTACGAAAACTGAGACATATTTGAACACGTCTCCCGATCACATGGTTGATCATACTCTAGGTTCCACATGCATGTTTTAGCTGAAGGAAGAATACCTTAAACCTGGGTAGTTGAAACCCGTGGAATGGGTACCATGCAATATGACTTCAAAGGGTCTTCATTTGCTCACCGAACCTCTCCAATCCTATCACTGCTGCGTTTATGTCCCTGTACACATGCTTGATTCTCTTTCGGAGACATAGCAATCCATAGGTTTTAAGATATTTAAGAGTCAGGTACATTCTTAGGCGTTTAATATGCGGTGTTGAGTCCATTTCGTTGAGCAAGGAGTAGCTCTTGTCTATTCCATATTTGGCTTAAGGAACTTTATCTGTGCTCATTTCAATCTCTGGTTTTATGCAGCACCCCAACTCACCTTTACCCTTAAACAAGCATAAGTTGGTTTTCTAAATTTGAGACCCTGTTCTGTTCTGTAATTCAGTTCCTGTGTAGCCAAGTTTACATTCCATGTATTACTGATATCTTATGATGTTTCTTTTTCTGTGTGACTTATTTCAGTTAGAATCATCGTACCTGAATCCACTCATTGTGCTGCTACGGGCCTGATGACATAGATTTCACTGCTGAGTGATACTGCATTGTACGTAAGTACCACAAGTTCTTTATCCATTTTTCACTTTCTGTGATATTGAACTTGTACGGTAAACGAGGTTCTTGTAAACAGAGGCGTCCCAAACATTGGGGTGGCTGTATCTTTTTCATTTTAATTTCCCTAAGCTATAGGACCATAAGTGGAAGTGCCCTAGGCTCTGTTGCTTTGTTTTTTAGATGTTTCAGGAAACACCATACACTTCTCCCGAGTGTCTGTTGGCAATTTACATCCCGCCCATCAGCATAACAAGGCTCCCAGTTCTCCATGGCCTGTCCTGCCTTTCTGGATTTTACACTTTTTTCAGATGGCCCTTTTGACCGGGGGGAAGTGAGACTTCATTGTAGTGCAGATTTCCTTTGCAAGCTTGCTTGGTTGGCCAAAAAGGGCGTATGCGTTTTTTCCTGAATATATTCAGGAAAAAACACATACGCCCTTTTTGGCCAAGTGCATCATTGTGGACGTTCTGCCTCTTTTCCTATGCTTTCAATGCAATTCCAGTCTACCTCCTGAAATCGGTTTCCTGCAATTCTGCCCCGCTTTCAAGTCCTCTTGGCAGCCTTACTTCAGTATATTTTTGGACGATAGTTGTCATTTATAACTCTGCAGGTTTGTGAATTACAGTGCCCCTGAGCTCCTTTCTTCAACTCGTTTTCTTGTGAGTTGGCCGCAACACCGCAGGATGGCTTCAGGCCCTAATCTGGTTCCGGCACGGCACGCTGAGCCTTTGGTTCTTTCCTCTTCCTGGTGGGAAATGAGAGTTAAATTTGCCCGTCCAGACACCTCCAGCTAGTCTCTCATTGGTTCTCGCTATTCCTGTTCATCTTCCGCAGAAATTGCAAACTGGGCCAAACAGGAGGTTAAAGGGACTGACTCTCCAAGTCGGGAGAGTGTTAGTAAAGCGTCTGGAATGTTGCACCCGAGTACCAGGGTACGAAAACTGAGACATATTTGAACACGTCTCCCGATCACATGGTTGATCATACTCTAGGTTCCACATGCATGTTTTAGCTGAAGGAAGAATACCTTAAACCTGGGTAGTTGAAACCCGTGGAATGGGTACCATGCAATATGACTTCAAAGGGTCTTCATTTGCTCACCGAACCTCTCCAATCCTATCACTGCTGCGTTTATGTCCCTGTACACATGCTTGATTCTCTTTCGGAGACATAGCAATCCATAGGTTTTAAGATACTTAAGAGTCAGGTACATTCTTAGGCGTTTAATATGCGGTGTTGAGTCCATTTCGTTGAGCAAGGAGTAGCTCTTGTCTATTCCATATTTGGCTTAAGGAACTTTATCTGTGCTCATTTCAATCTCTGGTTTTATGCAGCACCCCAACTCACCTTTCCCCTTAAACAAGCATAAGTTGGTTTTCTAAATTTGAGACCCTGTTCTGTTCTGTAATTCAGTTCCTGTGTAGCCAAGTTTACATTCCGTGTATTACTGATATCTTATGATGTTTCTTTTTCTGTGTGACTTATTTCAGTTAGAATCATCGTACCTGAATCCACTCATTGTGCTGCTACGGTCCTGATGACATAGATTTCACTGCTGAGTGATACTGCATTGTACGTAAGTACCACAAGTTCTTTATCCATTTTTCACTTTCTGTGATATTGAACTTGTATGGTAAACGAGGTTCTTGTAAACAGAGGCGTCCCAAACATTGGGGTGGCTGTATCTTTTTGATTTTAATTTCCCTAAGCTATAGGACCATAAGTGGAAGTGCCCTAGGCTCTGTTGCTTTGTTTTTTAGATGTTTCAGGAAACACCATACACTTCTCCCGAGTGTCTGTTGGCAATTTACATCCCGCCCATCAGCATAACAAGGCTCCCAGTTCTCCATGGCCTGTCCTGCCTTTCTGGATTTTACACTTTTTTCAGATGGCCCTTTTGACCGGGGGGAAGTGAGACTTCATTGTAGTGCAGATTTCCTTTGCAAGCTTGCTTGGTTGGCCAAAAAGGGCGTATGCGTTTTTTCCTGAATATATTCAGGAAAAAACGCATACGCCCTTTTTGGCCAAGTGCATCATTGTGGACGTTCTGCCTCTTTTCCTATGCTTTCAATGCAATTCCAGTCTACCTCCTGAAATCGGTTTCCTGCAATTCTGCCCCGCTTTCAAGTCCTCTTGGCAGCCTTACTTCAGTATATTTTTGGACGATAGTTGTCATTTATAACTCTGCAGGTTTGTGAATTACAGTGCCCCTGAGCTCCTTTCTTCAACTCGTTTTCTTGTGAGCTGGCCGCAACACCGCAGGATGGCTTCAGGCCCTAATCTGGTTCCGGCACGGCACGCTGAGCCTTTGGTTATTTCCTCTTCCTGGTGGGAAATGAGAGTTAAATTTGCCCGTCCAGACACCTCCAGCTAGTCTCTCATTGGTTCTCGCTATTCCTGTTCATCTTCCGCAGAAATTGCAAACTGGGCCAAACAGGAGGTTAAAGGGACTGACTCTCCAAGTCGGGAGAGTGTTAGTAAAGCGTCTGGAATGTTGCACCCGAGTACCAGGGTACGAAAACTGAGACATATTTGAACACGTCTCCCGATCACATGGTTGATCATACTCTAGGTTCCACATGCATGTTTTAGCTGAAGGAAGAATACCTTAAACCTGGGTAGTTGAAACCCGTGGAATGGGTACCATGCAATATGACTTCAAAGGGTCTTCATTTGCTCACCGAACCTCTCCAATCCTATCACTGCTGCGTTTATGTCCCTGTACACATGCTTGATTCTCTTTCGGAGACATAGCAATCCATAGGTTTTAAGATACTTAAGAGTCAGGTACATTCTTAGGCGTTTAATATGCGGTGTTGAGTCCATTTCGTTGAGCAAGGAGTAGCTCTTGTCTATTCCATATTTGGCTTAAGGAACTTTATCTGTGCTCATTTCAATCTCTGGTTTTATGCAGCACCCCAACTCACCTTTACCCTTAAACAAGCATAAGTTGGTTTTCTAAATTTGAGACCCTGTTCTGTTCTGTAATTCAGTTCCTGTGTAGCCAAGTTTACATTCCGTGTATTACTGATATCTTATGATGTTTCTTTTTCTGTGTGACTTATTTCAGTTAGAATCATCGTACCTGAATCCACTCATTGTGCTGCTACGGGCCTGATGACATAGATTTCACTGCTGAGTGATACTGCATTGTACGTAAGTACCACAAGTTCTTTATCCATTTTTCACTTTCTGTGATATTGAACTTGTACGGTAAACGAGGTTCTTGTAAACAGAGGCGTCCCAAACATTGGGGTGGCTGTATCTTTTTGATTTTAATTTCCCTAAGCTATAGGACCATAAGTGGAAGTGCCCTAGGCTCTGTTGCTTTGTTTTTTAGATGTTTCAGGAAACACCATACACTTCTCCCGAGTGTCTGTTGGCAGTTTACATCCCGCCCATCAGCATAACAAGGCTCCCAGTTCTCCATGGCCTGTCCTGCCTTTCTGGATTTTACACTTTTTTCAGATGGCCCTTTTGACCGGGGGGAAGTGAGACTTCATTGTAGTGCAGATTTCCTTTGCAAGCTTGCTTGGTTGGCCAAAAAGGGCGTATGCGTTTTTTCCTGAATATATTCAGGAAAAAACGCATACGCCCTTTTTGGCCAAGTGCATCATTGTGGACGTTCTGCCTCTTTTCCTATGCTTTCAATGCAATTCCAGTCTACCTCCTGAAATCGGTTTCCTGCAATTCTGCCCCGCTTTCAAGTCCTCTTGGCAGCCTTACTTCAGTATATTTTTGGACGATAGTTGTCATTTATAACTCTGCAGGTTTGTGAATTACAGTGCCCCTGAGCTCCTTTCTTCAACTCGTTTTCTTGTGAGCTGGCCGCAACACCGCAGGATGGCTTCAGGCCCTAATCTGGTTCCGGCACGGCACGCTGAGCCTTTGGTTATTTCCTCTTCCTGGTGGGAAATGAGAGTTAAATTTGCCCGTCCAGACACCTCCAGCTAGTCTCTCATTGGTTCTCGCTATTCCTGTTCATCTTCCGCAGAAATTGCAAACTGGGCCAAACAGGAGGTTAAAGGGACTGACTCTCCAAGTCGGGAGAGTGTTAGTAAAGCGTCTGGAATGTTGCACCCGAGTACCAGGGTACGAAAACTGAGACATATTTGAACACGTCTCCCGATCACATGGTTGATCATACTCTAGGTTCCACATGCATGTTTTAGCTGAAGGAAGAATACCTTAAACCTGGGTAGTTGAAACCCGTGGAATGGGTACCATGCAATATGACTTCAAAGGGTCTTCATTTGCTCACCGAACCTCTCCAATCCTATCACTGCTGCGTTTATGTCCCTGTACACATGCTTGATTCTCTTTCGGAGACATAGCAATCCATAGGTTTTAAGATACTTAAGAGTCAGGTACATTCTTAGGCGTTTAATATGCGGTGTTGAGTCCATTTCATTGAGCAAGGAGTAGCTCTTGTCTATTCCATATTTGGCTTAAGGAACTTTATCTGTGCTCATTTCAATCTCTGGTTTTATGCAGCACCCCAACTCACCTTTACCCTTAAACAAGCATAAGTTGGTTTTCTAAATTTGAGACCCTGTTCTGTTCTGTAATTCAGTTCCTGTGTAGCCAAGTTTACATTCCGTGTATTACTGATATCTTATGATGTTTCTTTTTCTGTGTGACTTATTTCAGTTAGAATCATCGTACCTGAATCCACTCATTGTGCTGCTACGGGCCTGATGACATAGATTTCACTGCTGAGTGATACTGCATTGTACGTAAGTACCACAAGTTCTTTATCCATTTTTCACTTTCTGTGATATTGAACTTGTACGGTAAACGAGGTTCTTGTAAACAGAGGCGTCCCAAACATTGGGGTGGCTGTATCTTTTTGATTTTAATTTCCCTAAGCTATAGGACCATAAGTGGAAGTGCCCTAGGCTCTGTTGCTTTGTTTTTTAGATGTTTCAGGAAACACCATACACTTCTCCCGAGTGTCTGTTGGCAGTTTACATCCCGCCCATCAGCATAACAAGGCTCCCAGTTCTCCATGGCCTGTCCTGCCTTTCTGGATTTTACACTTTTTTCAGATGGCCCTTTTGACCGGGGGGGGGGGAGTGAGACTTCATTGTAGTGCAGATTTCCTTTGCAAGCTTGCTTGGTTGGCCAAAAAGGGCGTATGCGTTTTTTCCTGAATATATTCAGGAAAAAACGCATACGCCCTTTTTGGCCAAGTGCATCATTGTGGACGTTCTGCCTCTTTTCCTATGCTTTCAATGCAATTCCAGTCTACCTCCTGAAATCGGTTTCCTGCAATTCTGCCCCGCTTTCAAGTCCTCTTGGCAGCCTTACTTCAGTATATTTTTGGACGATAGTTGTCATTTATAACTCTGCAGGTTTGTGAATTACAGTGCCCCTGAGCTCCTTTCTTCAACTCGTTTTCTTGTGAGCTGGCCGCAACACCGCAGGATGGCTTCAGGCCCTAATCTGGTTCCGGCACGGCACGCTGAGCCTTTGGTTATTTCCTCTTCCTGGTGGGAAATGAGAGTTAAATTTGCCCGTCCAGACACCTCCAGCTAGTCTCTCATTGGTTCTCGCTATTCCTGTTCATCTTCCGCAGAAATTGCAAACTGGGCCAAACAGGAGGTTAAAGGGACTGACTCTCCAAGTCGGGAGAGTGTTAGTAAAGCGTCTGGAATGTTGCACCCGAGTACCAGGGTACGAAAACTGAGACATATTTGAACACGTCTCCCGATCACATGGTTGATCATACTCTAGGTTCCACATGCATGTTTTAGCTGAAGGAAGAATACCTTAAACCTGGGTAGTTGAAACCCGTGGAATGGGTACCATGCAATATGACTTCAAAGGGTCTTCATTTGCTCACCGAACC
This sequence comes from Globicephala melas, assembly GCF_963455315.2. Lineage (NCBI taxonomy): Eukaryota > Metazoa > Chordata > Mammalia > Artiodactyla > Delphinidae > Globicephala > Globicephala melas. The sequence goes on from NW_027207744.1 coordinate 9,031, forward strand.
TCTCCAATCCTATCACTGCTGCGTTTATGTCCCTGTACACATGCTTGATTCTCTTTCGGAGACATAGCAATCCATAGGTTTTAAGATACTTAAGAGTCAGGTACATTCTTAGGCGTTTAATATGCGGTGTTGAGTCCATTTCGTTGAGCAAGGAGTAGCTCTTGTCTATTCCATATTTGGCTTAAGGAACTTTATCTGTGCTCATTTCAATCTCTGGTTTTATGCAGCACCCCAACTCACCTTTCCCCTTAAACAAGCATAAGTTGGTTTTCTAAATTTGAGACCCTGTTCTGTTCTGTAATTCAGTTCCTGTGTAGCCAAGTTTACATTCCGTGTATTACTGATATCTTATGATGTTTCTTTTTCTGTGTGACTTATTTCAGTTAGAATCATCGTACCTGAATCGACTCATTGTGCTGCTACGGGCCTGATGCCATAGATTTCACTGCTGAGTGATACTGCATTGTACGTAAGTACCACAAGTTCTTTATCCATTTTTCACTTTCTGTGATATTGAACTTGTACGGTAAACGAGGTTCTTGTAAACAGAGGCGTCCCAAACATTGGGGTGGCTGTATCTTTTTGATTTTAATTTCCCTAAGCTATAGGACCATAAGTGGAAGTGCCCTAGGCTCTGTTGCTTTGTTTTTTAGATGTTTCAGGAAACACCATACACTTCTCCCGAGTGTCTGTTGGCAATTTACATCCCGCCCATCAGCATAACAAGGCTCCCAGTTCTCCATGGCCTGTCCTGCCTTTCTGGATTTTACACTTTTTTCAGATGGCCCTTTTGACCGGGGGGAAGTGAGACTTCATTGTAGTGCAGATTTCCTTTGCAACCTTGCTTGGTTGGCCAAAAAGGGCGTATGCGTTTTTTCCTGAATATATTCAGGAAAAAACGCATACGCCCTTTTTGGCCAAGTGCATCATTGTGGACGTTCTGCCTCTTTTCCTATGCTTTCAATGCAATTCCAGTCTACCTCCTGAAATCGGTTTCCTGCAATTCTGCCCCGCTTTCAAGTCCTCTTGGCAGCCTTACTTCAGTATATTTTTGGACGATAGTTGTCATTTATAACTCTGCAGGTTTGTGAATTACAGTGCCCCTGAGCTCCTTTCTTCAACTCGTTTTCTTGTGAGCTGGCCGCAACACCGCAGGATGGCTTCAGGCCCTAATCTGGTTCCGGCACGGCACGCTGAGCCTTTGGTTATTTCCTCTTCCTGGTGGGAAATGAGAGTTAAATTTGCCCGTCCAGACACCTCCAGCTAGTCTCTCATTGGTTCTCGCTATTCCTGTTCATCTTCCGCAGAAATTGCAAACTGGGCCAAACAGGAGGTTAAAGGGACTGACTCTCCAAGTCGGGAGAGTGTTAGTAAAGCGTCTGGAATGTTGCACCCGAGTACCAGGGTACGAAAACTGAGACATATTTGAACACGTCTCCCGATCACATGGTTGATCATACTCTAGGTTCCACATGCATGTTTTAGCTGAAGGAAGAATACCTTAAACCTGGGTAGTTGAAACCCGTGGAATGGGTACCATGCAATATGACTTCAAAGGGTCTTCATTTGCTCACCGAACCTCTCCAATCCTATCACTGCTGCGTTTATGTCCCTGTACACATGCTTGATTCTCTTTCGGAGACATAGCAATCCATAGGTTTTAAGATACTTAAGAGTCAGGTACATTCTTAGGCGTTTAATATGCGGTGTTGAGTCCATTTCGTTGAGCAAGGAGTAGCTCTTGTCTATTCCATATTTGGCTTAAGGAACTTTATCTGTGCTCATTTCAATCTCTGGTTTTATGCAGCACTCCAACTCACCTTTCCCCTTAAACAAGCATAAGTTGGTTTTCTAAATTTGAGACCCTGTTCTGTTTTGGAATTCAGTTCCTGTGTAGCCAAGTTTACATTCCGTGTATTACTGATATCTTATGATGTTTCTTTTTCTGTGTGACTTATTTCAGTTAGAATCATCGTACCTGAATCCACTCATTGTGCTGCTATGGGCCTGATGACATAGATTTCACTGCTGAGTGATACTGCATTGTACGTAAGTACCACAAGTTCTTTATCCATTTTTCACTTTCTGTGATATTGAACTTGTACGGTAAACGAGGTTCTTGTAAACAGAGGTGTCCCAAACATTGGGGTGGCTGTATCTTTTTGATTTTAATTTCCCTAAGCTATAGGACCATAAGTGGAAGTGCCCTAGGCTCTGTTGCTTTGTTTTTTAGATGTTTCAGGAAACACCATACACTTCTCCCGAGTGTCTGTTGGCAATTTACATCCCGCCCATCAGCATAACAAGGCTCCCAGTTCTCCATGGCCTGTCCTGCCTTTCTGGATTTTACACTTTTTTCAGATGGCCCTTTTGACCGGGGGGGGGGGGAAGTGAGACTTCATTGTAGTGCAGATTTCCTTTGCAAGCTTGCTTGGTTGGCCAAAAAGGGCGTATGCGTTTTTTCCTGAATATATTCAGGAAAAAACGCATACGCCCTTTTTGGCCAAGTGCATCATTGTGGACGTTCTGCCTCTTTTCCTATGCTTTCAATGCAATTCCAGTCTACCTCCTGAAATCGGTTTCCTGCAATTCTGCTCCGCTTTCAAGTCCTCTTGGCAGCCTTACTTCAGTATATTTTTGGACGATAGTTGTCATTTATAACTCTGCAGGTTTGTGAATTACAGTGCCCCTGAGCTCCTTTCTTCAACTCGTTTTCTTGTGAGCTGGCCGCAACACCGCAGGATGGCTTCAGGCCCTAATCTGGTTCCGGCACGGCACGCTGAGCCTTTGGTTATTTCCTCTTCCTGGTGGGAAATGAGAGTTAAATTTGCCCGTCCAGACACCTCCAGCTAGTCTCTCATTGGTTCTCGCTATTCCTGTTCATCTTCCGCAGAAATTGCAAACTGGGCCAAACAGGAGGTTAAAGGGACTGACTCTCCAAGTCGGGAGAGTGTTAGTAAAGCGTCTGGAATGTTGCACCCGAGTACCAGGGTACGAAAACTGAGACATATTTGAACACGTCTCCCGATCACATGGTTGATCATACTCTAGGTTCCACATGCATGTTTTAGCTGAAGGAAGAATACCTTAAACCTGGGTAGTTGAAACCCGTGGAATGGGTACCATGCAATATGACTTCAAAGGGTCTTCATTTGCTCACCGAACCTCTCCAATCCTATCACTGCTGCGTTTATGTCCCTGTACACATGCTTGATTCTCTTTCGGAGACATAGCAATCCATAGGTTTTAAGATACTTAAGAGTCAGGTACATTCTTAGGCGTTTAATATGCGGTGTTGAGTCCATTTCGTTGAGCAAGGAGTAGCTCTTGTCTATTCCATATTTGGCTTAAGGAACTTTATCTGTGCTCATTTCAATCTCTGGTTTTATGCAGCACCCCAACTCACCTTTACCCTTAAACAAGCATAAGTTGGTTTTCTAAATTTGAGACCCTGTTCTGTTCTGTAATTCAGTTCCTGTGTAGCCAAGTTTACATTCCGTGTATTACTGATATCTTATGATGTTTCTTTTTCTGTGTGACTTATTTCAGTTAGAATCATCGTACCTGAATCCACTCATTGTGCTGCTACGGGCCTGATGACATAGATTTCACTGCTGAGTGATACTGCATTGTACGTAAGTACCACAAGTTCTTTATCCATTTTTCACTTTCTGTGATATTGAACTTGTACGGTAAACGAGGTTCTTGTAAACAGAGGCGTCCCAAACATTGGGGTGGCTGTATCTTTTTGATTTTAATTTCCCTAAGCTATAGGACCATAAGTGGAAGTGCCCTAGGCTCTGTTGCTTTGTTTTTTAGATGTTTCAGGAAACACCATACACTTCTCCCGAGTGTCTGTTGGCAGTTTACATCCCGCCCATCAGCATAACAAGGCTCCCAGTTCTCCATGGCCTGTCCTGCCTTTCTGGATTTTACACTTTTTTCAGATGGCCCTTTTGACCGGGGGGGGGGAAGTGAGACTTCATTGTAGTGCAGATTTCCTTTGCAAGCTTGCTTGGTTGGCCCAAAAGGGCGTATGCGTTTTTTCCTGAATATATTCAGGAAAAAACGCATACGCCCTTTTTGGCCAAGTGCATCATTGTGGACGTTCTGCCTCTTTTCCTATGCTTTCAATGCAATTCCAGTCTACCTCCTGAAATCGGTTTCCTGCAATTCTGCCCCGCTTTCAAGTCCTCTTGGCAGCCTTACTTCAGTATATTTTTGGACGATAGTTGTCATTTATAACTCTGCAGGTTTGTGAATTACAGTGCCCATGAGCTCCTTTCTTCAACTCCTTTTCTTGTGAGTTGGCCGCAACACCGCAGGATGGCTTCAGGCCCTAATCTGGTTCCGGCACGGCACGCTGAGCCTTTGGTTATTTCCTCTTCCTGGTGGGAAATGAGAGTTAAATTTGCCCGTCCAGACACCTCCAGCTAGTCTCTCATTGGTTCTCGCTATTCCTGTTCATCTTCCGCAGAAATTGCAAACTGGGCCAAACAGGAGGTTAAAGGGACTGACTCTCCAAGTCGGGAGAGTGTTAGTAAAGCGTCTGGAATGTTGCACCCGAGTACCAGGGTACGAAAACTGAGACATATTTGAACACGTCTCCCGATCACATGGTTGATCATACTCTAGGTTCCACATGCATGTTTTAGCTGAAGGAAGAATACCTTAAACCTGGGTAGTTGAAACCCGTGGAATGGGTACCATGCAATATGACTTCAAAGGGTCTTCATTTGCTCACCGAACCTCTCCAATCCTATCACTGCTGCGTTTATGTCCCTGTACACATGCTTGATTCTCTTTCGGAGACATAGCAATCCATAGGTTTTAAGATACTTAAGAGTCAGGTACATTCTTAGGCGTTTAATATGCGGTGTTGAGTCCATTTCGTTGAGCAAGGAGTAGCTCTTGTCTATTCCATATTTGGCTTAAGGAACTTTATCTGTGCTCATTTCAATCTCTGGTTTTATGCAGCACCCCAACTCACCTTTCCCCTTAAACAAGCATAAGTTGGTTTTCTAAATTTGAGACCCTGTTCTGTTCTGTAATTCAGTTCCTGTGTAGCCAAGTTTACATTCCGTGTATTACTGATATCTTATGATGTTTCTTTTTCTGTGTGACTTATTTCAGTTAGAATCATCGTACCTGAATCCACTCATTGTGCTGCTACGGGCCTGATGACATAGATTTCACTGCTGAGTGATACTGCATTGTACGTAAGTACCACAAGTTCTTTATCCATTTTTCACTTTCTGTGATATTGAACTTGTACGGTAAACGAGGTTCTTGTAAACAGAGGCGTCCCAAACATTGGGGTGGCTGTATCTTTTTGATTTTAATTTCCCTAAGCTATAGGACCATAAGTGGAAGTGCCCTAGGCTCTGTTGCTTTGTTTTTTAGATGTTTCAGGAAACACCATACACTTCTCCCGAGTGTCTGTTGGCAGTTTACATCCCGCCCATCAGCATAACAAGGCTCCCAGTTCTCCATGGCCTGTCCTGCCTTTCTGGATTTTACACTTTTTTCAGATGGCCCTTTTGACCGGGGGGGGGGGGGAAGTGAGACTTCATTGTAGTGCAGATTTCCTTTGCAAGCTTGCTTGGTTGGCCAAAAAGGGCGTATGCCTTTTTTCCTGAATATATTCAGGAAAAAACGCATACGCCCTTTTTGGCCAAGTGCATCATTGTGGACGTTCTGCCTCTTTTCCTATGCTTTCAATGCAATTCCAGTCTACCTCCTGAAATCGGTTTCCTGCAATTCTGCCCCGCTTTCAAGTCCTCTTGGCAGCCTTACTTCAGTATATTTTTGGACGATAGTTGTCATTTATAACTCTGCAGTTTTGTGAATTACAGTGCCCATGAGCTCCTTTCTTCAACTCCTTTTCTTGTGAGTTGGCCGCAACACCGCAGGATGGCTTCAGGCCCTAATCTGGTTCCGGCACGGCACGCTGAGCCTTTGGTTATTTCCTCTTCCTGGTGGGAAATGAGAGTTAAATTTGCCCGTCCAGACACCTCCAGCTAGTCTCTCATTGGTTCTCGCTATTCCTGTTCATCTTCCGCAGAAATTGCAAACTGGGCCAAACAGGAGGTTAAAGGGACTGACTCTCCAAGTCGGGAGAGTGTTAGTAAAGCGTCTGGAATGTTGCACCCGAGTACCAGGGTACGAAAACTGAGACATATTTGAACACGTCTCCCGATCACATGGTTGATCATACTCTAGGTTCCACATGCATGTTTTAGCTGAAGGAAGAATACCTTAAACCTGGGTAGTTGAAACCCGTGGAATGGGTACCATGCAATATGACTTCAAAGGGTCTTCATTTGCTCACCGAACCTCTCCAATCCTATCACTGCTGCGTTTATGTCCCTGTACACATGCTTGATTCTCTTTCGGAGACATAGCAATCCATAGGTTTTAAGATACTTAAGAGTCAGGTACATTCTTAGGCGTTTAATATGCGGTGTTGAGTCCATTTCGTTGAGCAAGGAGTAGCTCTTGTCTATTCCATATTTGGCTTAAGGAACTTTATCTGTGCTCATTTCAATCTCTGGTTTTATGCAGCACCCCAACTCACCTTTCCCCTTAAACAAGCATAAGTTGGTTTTCTAAATTTGAGACCCTGTTCTGTTCTGTAATTCAGTTCCTGTGTAGCCAAGTTTACATTCCGTGTATTACTGATATCTTATGATGTTTCTTTTTCTGTGTGACTTATTTCAGTTAGAATCATCGTACCTGAATCCACTCATTGTGCTGCTACGGGCCTGATGACATAGATTTCACTGCTGAGTGATACTGCATTGTACGTAAGTACCACAAGTTCTTTATCCATTTTTCACTTTCTGTGATATTGAACTTGTACGGTAAACGAGGTTCTTGTAAACAGAGGCGTCCCAAACATTGGGGTGGCTGTATCTTTTTGATTTTAATTTCCCTAAGCTATAGGACCATAAGTGGAAGTGCCCTAGGCTCTGTTGCTTTGTTTTTTAGATGTTTCAGGAAACTCCATACACTTCTCCCGAGTGTCTGTTGGCAATTTACATCCCGCCCATCAGCATAACAAGGCTCCCAGTTCTCCATGGCCTGTCCTGCCTTTCTGGATTTTACACTTTTTTCAGATGGCCCTTTTGACCGGGGGGAAGTGAGACTTCATTGTAGTGCAGATTTCCTTTGCAAGCTTGCTTGGTTGGCCAAAAAGGGCGTATGCGTTTTTTCCTGAATATATTCAGGAAAAAACGCATACGCCCTTTTTGGCCAAGTGCATCATTGTGGACGTTCTGCCTCTTTTCCTATGCTTTCAATGCAATTCCAGTCTACCTCCTGAAATCGGTTTCCTGCAATTCTGCCCCGCTTTCAAGTCCTCTTGGCAGCCTTACTTCAGTATATTTTTGGACGGTAGTTGTCATTTATAACTCTGCAGGTTTGTGAATTACAGTGCCCCTGAGCTCCTTTCTTCAACTCGTTTTCTTGTGAGCTGGCCGCAACACCGCAGGATGGCTTCAGGCCCTAATCTGGTTCCGGCACGGCACGCTGAGCCTTTGGTTATTTCCTCTTCCTGGTGGGAAATGAGAGTTAAATTTGCCCGTCCAGACACCTCCAGCTAGTCTCTCATTGGTTCTCGCTATTCCTGTTCATCTTCCGCAGAAATTGCAAACTGGGCCAAACAGGAGGTTAAAGGGACTGACTCTCCAAGTCGGGAGAGTGTTAGTAAAGCGTCTGGAATGTTGCACCCGAGTACCAGGGTACGAAAACTGAGACATATTTGAACACGTCTCCCGATCACATGGTTGATCATACTCTAGGTTCCACATGCATGTTTTAGCTGAAGGAAGAATACCTTAAACCTGGGTAGTTGAAACCCGTGGAATGGGTACCATGCAATATGACTTCAAAGGGTCTTCATTTGCTCACCGAACCTCTCCAATCCTATCACTGCTGCGTTTATGTCCCTGTACACATGCTTGATTCTCTTTCGGAGACATAGCAATCCATAGGTTTTAAGATACTTAAGAGTCAGGTACATTCTTAGGCGTTTAATATGCGGTGTTGAGTCCATTTCGTTGAGCAAGGAGTAGCTCTTGTCTATTCCATATTTGGCTTAAGGAACTTTATCTGTGCTCATTTCAATCTCTGGTTTTATGCAGCACCCCAACTCACCTTTCCCCTTAAACAAGCATAAGTTGGTTTTCTAAATTTGAGACCCTGTTCTGTTCTGTAATTCAGTTCCTGTGTAGCCAAGTTTACATTCCGTGTATTACTGATATCTTATGATGTTTCTTTTTCTGTGTGACTTATTTCAGTTAGAATCATCGTACCTGAATCCACTCATTGTGCTGCTACGGGCCTGATGACATAGATTTCACTGCTGAGTGATACTGCATTGTACGTAAGTACCACAAGTTCTTTATCCATTTTTCACTTTCTGTGATATTGAACTTGTACGGTAAACGAGGTTCTTGTAAACAGAGGCGTCCCAAACATTGGGGTGGCTGTATCTTTTTGATTTTAATTTCCCTAAGCTATAGGACCATAAGTGGAAGTGCCCTAGGCTCTGTTGCTTTGTTTTTTAGATGTTTCAGGAAACACCATACACTTCTCCCGAGTGTCTGTTGGCAATTTACATCCCGCCCATCAGCATAACAAGGCTCCCAGTTCTCCATGGCCTCTCCTGCCTTTCTGGATTTTACACTTTTTTCAGATGGCCCTTTTGACCGGGGGGAAGTGAGACTTCATTGTAGTGCAGATTTCCTTTGCAAGCTTGCTTGGTTGGCCAAAAAGGGCGTATGCGTTTTTTCCTGAATATATTCAGGAAAAAACGCATACGCACTTTTTGGCCAAGTGCATCATTGTGGACGTTCTGCCTCTTTTCCTATGCTTTCAATGCAATTCCAGTCTACCTCCTGAAATCGGTTTCCTGCAATTCTGCCCCGCTTTCAAGTCCTCTTGGCAGCCTTACTTCAGTATATTTTTGGACGATAGTTGTCATTTATAACTCTGCAGGTTTGTGAATTACAGTGCCCCTGAGCTCCTTTCTTCAACTCGTTTTCTTGTGAGTTGGCCGCAACACCGCAGGATGGCTTCAGGCCCTAATCTGGTTCCGGCACGGCACGCTGAGCCTTTGGTTATTTCCTCTTCCTGGTGGGAAATGAGAGTTAAATTTGCCCGTCCAGACACCTCCAGCTAGTCTCTCATTGGTTCTCGCTATTCCTGTTCATCTTCCGCAGAAATTGCAAACTGGGCCAAACAGGAGGTTAAAGGGACTGACTCTCCAAGTCGGGAGAGTGTTAGTAAAGCGTCTGGAATGTTGCACCCGAGTACCAGGGTACGAAAACTGAGACATATTTGAACACGTCTCCCGATCACATGGTTGATCATACTCTAGGTTCCACATGCATGTTTTAGCTGAAGGAAGAATACCTTAAACCTGGGTAGTTGAAACCCGTGGAATGGGTACCATGCAATATGACTTCAAAGGGTCTTCATTTGCTCACCGAACCTCTCCAATCCTATCACTGCTGCGTTTATGTCCCTGTACACATGCTTGATTCTCTTTCGGAGACATAGCAATCCATAGGTTTTAAGATACTTAAGAGTCAGGTACATTCTTAGGCGTTTAATATGCGGTGTTGAGTCCATTTCGTTGAGCAAGGAGTAGCTCTTGTCTATTCCATATTTGGCTTAAGGAACTTTATCTGTGCTCATTTCAATCTCTGGTTTTATGCAGCACCCCAACTCACCTTTACCCTTAAACAAGCATAAGTTGGTTTTCTAAATTTGAGACCCTGTTCTGTTCTGTAATTCAGTTCCTGTGTAGCCAAGTTTACATTCCGTGTATTACTGATATCTTATGATGTTTCTTTTTCTGTGTGACTTATTTCAGTTAGAATCATCGTACCTGAATCCACTCATTGTGCTGCTACGGGCCTGATGACATAGATTTCACTGCTGAGTGATACTGCATTGTACGTAAGTACCACAAGTTCTTTATCCATTTTTCACTTTCTGTGATATTGAACTTGTACGGTAAACGAGGTTCTTGTAAACAGAGGCGTCCCAAACATTGGGGTGGCTGTATCTTTTTGATTTTAATTTCCCTAAGCTATAGGACCATAAGTGGAAGTGCCCTAGGCTCTGTTGCTTTGTTTTTTAGATGTTTCAGGAAACACCATACACTTCTCCCGAGTGTCTGTTGGCAGTTTACATCCCGCCCATCAGCATAACAAGGCTCCCAGTTCTCCATGGCCTGTCCTGCCTTTCTGGATTTTACACTTTTTTCAGATGGCCCTTTTGACCGGGGGGAAGTGAGACTTCATTGTAGTGCAGATTTCCTTTGCAAGCTTGCTTGGTTGGCCAAAAAGGGCGTATGCGTTTTTTCCTGAATATATTCAGGAAAAAACGCATACGCCCTTTTTGGCCAAGTGCATCATTGTGGACGTTCTGCCTCTTTTCCTATGCTTTCAATGCAATTCCAGTCTACCTCCTGAAATCGGTTTCCTGCAATTCTGCCCCGCTTTCAAGTCCTCTTGGCAGCCTTACTTCAGTATATTTTTGGACGATAGTTGTCATTTATAACTCTGCAGGTTTGTGAATTACAGTGCCCATGAGCTCCTTTCTTCAACTCGTTTTCTTGTGAGCTGGCCGCAACACCGCAGGATGGCTTCAGGCCCTAATCTGGTTCCGGCACGGCACGCTGAGCCTTTGGTTATTTCCTCTTCCTGGTGGGAAATGAGAGTTAAATTTGCCCGTCCAGACACCTCCAGCTAGTCTCTCATTGGTTCTCGCTATTCCTGTTCATCTTCCGCAGAAATTGCAAACTGGGCCAAACAGGAGGTTAAAGGGACTGACTCTCCAAGTCGGGAGAGTGTTAGTAAAGCGTCTGGAATGTTGCACCCGAGTACCAGGGTACGAAAACTGAGACATATTTGAACACGTCTCCCGATCACATGGTTGATCATACTCTAGGTTCCACATGCATGTTTTAGCTGAAGGAAGAATACCTTAAACCTGGGTAGTTGAAACCCGTGGAATGGGTACCATGCAATATGACTTCAAAGGGTCTTCATTTGCTCACCGAACCTCTCCAATCCTATCACTGCTGCGTTTATGTCCCTGTACACATGCTTGATTCTCTTTCGGAGACATAGCAATCCATAGGTTTTAAGATACTTAAGAGTCAGGTACATTCTTAGGCGTTTAATATGCGGTGTTGAGTCCATTTCGTTGAGCAAGGAGTAGCTCTTGTCTATTCCATATTTGGCTTAAGGAACTTTATCTGTGCTCATTTCAATCTCTGGTTTTATGCAGCACCCCAACTCACCTTTACCCTTAAACAAGCATAAGTTGGTTTTCTAAATTTGAGACCCTGTTCTGTTCTGTAATTCAGTTCCTGTGTAGCCAAGTTTACATTCCGTGTATTACTGATATCTTATGATGTTTCTTTTTCTGTGTGACTTATTTCAGTTAGAATCATCGTACCTGAATCCACTCATTGTGCTGCTACGGGCCTGATGACATAGATTTCACTGCTGAGTGATACTGCATTGTACGTAAGTACCACAAGTTCTTTATCCATTTTTCACTTTCTGTGATATTGAACTTGTACGGTAAACGAGGTTCTTGTAAACAGAGGCGTCCCAAACATTGGGGTGGCTGTATCTTTTTGATTTTAATTTCCCTAATCTATAGGACCATAAGTGGCAGTGCCCTAGGCTCTGTTGCTTTGTTTTTTAGATGTTTCAGGAAACACCATACACTTCTCCCGAGTGTCTGTTGGCAGTTTACATCCCGCCCATCAGCATAACAAGGCTCCCAGTTCTCCATGGCCTGTCCTGCCTTTCTGGATTTTACACTTTTTTCAGATGGCCCTTTTGACCGGGGGGAAGTGAGACTTCATTGTAGTGCAGATTTCCTTTGCAAGCTTGCTTGGTTGGCCAAAAAGGGCGTATGCGTTTTTTCCTGAATATATTCAGGAAAAAACGCATACGCCCTTTTTGGCCAAGTGCATCATTGTGGACGTTCTGCCTCTTTTCCTATGCTTTCAATGCAATTCCAGTCTACCTCCTGAAATCGGTTTCCTGCAATTCTGCCCCGCTTTCAAGTCCTCTTGGCAGCCTTACTTCAGTATATTTTTGGACGATAGTTGTCATTTATAACTCTGCAGGTTTGTGAATTACAGTGCCCATGAGCTCCTTTCTTCAACTCCTTTTCTTGTGAGTTGGCCGCAACACCGCAGGATGGCTTCAGGCCCTAATCTGGTTCCGGCACGGCACGCTGAGCCTTTGGTTATTTCCTCTTCCTGGTGGGAAATGAGAGTTAAATTTGCCCGTCCAGACACCTCCAGCTAGTCTCTCATTGGTTCTCGCTATTCCTGTTCATCTTCCGCAGAAATTGCAAACTGGGCCAAACAGGAGGTTAAAGGGACTGACTCTCCAAGTCGGGAGAGTGTTAGTAAAGCGTCTGGAATGTTGCACCCGAGTACCAGGGTACGAAAACTGAGACATATTTGAACACGTCTCCCGATCACATGGTTGATCATACTCTAGGTTCCACATGCATGTTTTAGCTGAAGGAAGAATACCTTAAACCTGGGTAGTTGAAACCCGTGGAATGGGTACCATGCAATATGACTTCAAAGGGTCTTCATTTGCTCACCGAACCTCTCCAATCCTATCACTGCTGCGTTTATGTCCCTGTACACATGCTTGATTCTCTTTCGGAGACATAGCAATCCATAGGTTTTAAGATACTTAAGAGTCAGGTACATTCTTAGGCGTTTAATATGCGGTGTTGAGTCCATTTCGTTGAGCAAGGAGTAGCTCTTGTCTATTCCATATTTGGCTTAAGGAACTTTATCTGTGCTCATTTCAATCTCTGGTTTTATGCAGCACCCCAACTCACCTTTACCCTTAAACAAGCATAAGTTGGTTTTCTAAATTTGAGACCCTGTTCTGTTCTGTAATTCAGTTCCTGTGTAGCCAAGTTTACATTCCGTGTATTACTGATATCTTATGATGTTTCTTTTTCTGTGTGACTTATTTCAGTTAGAATCATCGTACCTGAATCCACTCATTGTGCTGCTACGGGCCTGATGACATAGATTTCACTGCTGAGTGATACTGCATTGTACGTAAGTACCACAAGTTCTTTATCCATTTTTCACTTTCTGTGATATTGAACTTGTACGGTAAACGAGGTTCTTGTAAACAGAGGCGTCCCAAACATTGGGGTGGCTGTATCTTTTTGATTTTAATTTCCCTAAGCTATAGGACCATAAGTGGAAGTGCCCTAGGCTCTGTTGCTTTGTTTTTTAGATGTTTCAGGAAACACCATACACTTCTCCCGAGTGTCTGTTGGCAGTTTACATCCCGCCCATCAGCATAACAAGGCTCCCAGTTCTCCATGGCCTGTCCTGCCTTTCTGGATTTTACACTTTTTTCAGATGGCCCTTTTGACCGGGGGGGGGGGGAAGTGAGACTTCATTGTAGTGCAGATTTCCTTTGCAAGCTTGCTTGGTTGGCCAAAAAGGGCGTATGCGTTTTTTCCTGAATATATTCAGGAAAAAACGCATACGCCCTTTTTGGCCAAGTGCATCATTGTGGACGTTCTGCCTCTTTTCCTATGCTTTCAATGCAATTCCAGTCTACCTCCTGAAATCGGTTTCCTGCAATTCTGCCCCGCTTTCAAGTCCTCTTGGCAGCCTTACTTCAGTATATTTTTGGACGATAGTTGTCATTTATAACTCTGCAGGTTTGTGAATTACAGTGCCCATGAGCTCCTTTCTTCAACTCCTTTTCTTGTGAGTTGGCCGCAACACCGCAGGATGGCTTCAGGCCCTAATCTGGTTCCGGCACGGCACGCTGAGCCTTTGGTTATTTCCTCTTCCTGGTGGGAAATGAGAGTTAAATTTGCCCGTCCAGACACCTCCAGCTAGTCTCTCATTGGTTCTCGCTATTCCTGTTCATCTTCCGCAGAAATTGCAAACTGGGCCAAACAGGAGGTTAAAGGGACTGACTCTCCAAGTCGGGAGAGTGTTAGTAAAGCGTCTGGAATGTTGCACCCGAGTACCAGGGTACGAAAACTGAGACATATTTGAACACGTCTCCCGATCACATGGTTGATCATACTCTAGGTTCCACATGCATGTTTTAGCTGAAGGAAGAATACCTTAAACCTGGGTAGTTGAAACCCGTGGAATGGGTACCATGCAATATGACTTCAAAGGGTCTTCATTTGCTCACCGAACCTCTCCAATCCTATCACTGCTGCGTTTATGTCCCTGTACACATGCTTGATTCTCTTTCGGAGACATAGCAATCCATAGGTTTTAAGATACTTAAGAGTCAGGTACATTCTTAGGCGTTTAATATGCGGTGTTGAGTCCATTTCGTTGAGCAAGGAGTAGCTCTTGTCTATTCCATATTTGGCTTAAGGAACTTTATCTGTGCTCATTTCAATCTCTGGTTTTATGCAGCACCCCAACTCACCTTTCCCCTTAAACAAGCATAAGTTGGTTTTCTAAATTTGAGACCCTGTTCTGTTCTGTAATTCAGTTCCTGTGTAGCCAAGTTTACATTCCGTGTATTACTGATATCTTATGATGTTTCTTTTTCTGTGTGACTTATTTCAGTTAGAATCATCGTACCTGAATCCACTCATTGTGCTGCTACGGGCCTGATGACATAGATTTCACTGCTGAGTGATACTGCATTGTACGTAAGTACCACAAGTTCTTTATCCATTTTTCACTTTCTGTGATATTGAACTTGTACGGTAAACGAGGTTCTTGTAAACAGAGGCGTCCCAAACATTGGGGTGGCTGTATCTTTTTGATTTTAATTTCCCTAAGCTATAGGACCATAAGTGGAAGTGCCCTAGGCTCTGTTGCTTTGTTTTTTAGATGTTTCAGGAAACACCATACACTTCTCCCGAGTGTCTGTTGGCAGTTTACATCCCGCCCATCAGCATAACAAGGCTCCCAGTTCTCCATGGCCTGTCCTGCCTTTCTGGATTTTACACTTTTTTCAGATGGCCCTTTTGACCGGGGGGGGGGGGAAGTGAGACTTCATTGTAGTGCAGATTTCCTTTGCAAGCTTGCTTGGTTGGCCAAAAAGGGCGTATGCCTTTTTTCCTGAATATATTCAGGAAAAAACGCATACGCCCTTTTTGGCCAAGTGCATCATTGTGGACGTTCTGCCTCTTTTCCTATGCTTTCAATGCAATTCCAGTCTACCTCCTGAAATCGGTTTCCTGCAATTCTGCCCCGCTTTCAAGTCCTCTTGGCAGCCTTACTTCAGTATATTTTTGGACGATAGTTGTCATTTATAACTCTGCAGTTTTGTGAATTACAGTGCCCATGAGCTCCTTTCTTCAACTCCTTTTCTTGTGAGTTGGCCGCAACACCGCAGGATGGCTTCAGGCCCTAATCTGGTTCCGGCACGGCACGCTGAGCCTTTGGTTATTTCCTCTTCCTGGTGGGAAATGAGAGTTAAATTTGCCCGTCCAGACACCTCCAGCTAGTCTCTCATTGGTTCTCGCTATTCCTGTTCATCTTCCGCAGAAATTGCAAACTGGGCCAAACAGGAGGTTAAAGGGACTGACTCTCCAAGTCGGGAGAGTGTTAGTAAAGCGTCTGGAATGTTGCACCCGAGTACCAGGGTACGAAAACTGAGACATATTTGAACACGTCTCCCGATCACATGGTTGATCATACTCTAGGTTCCACATGCATGTTTTAGCTGAAGGAAGAATACCTTAAACCTGGGTAGTTGAAACCCGTGGAATGGGTACCATGCAATATGACTTCAAAGGGTCTTCATTTGCTCACCGAACCTCTCCAATCCTATCACTGCTGCGTTTATGTCCCTGTACACATGCTTGATTCTCTTTCGGAGACATAGCAATCCATAGGTTTTAAGATACTTAAGAGTCAGGTACATTCTTAGGCGTTTAATATGCGGTGTTGAGTCCATTTCGTTGAGCAAGGAGTAGCTCTTGTCTATTCCATATTTGGCTTAAGGAACTTTATCTGTGCTCATTTCAATCTCTGGTTTTATGCAGCACCCCAACTCACCTTTCCCCTTAAACAAGCATAAGTTGGTTTTCTAAATTTGAGACCCTGTTCTGTTCTGTAATTCAGTTCCTGTGTAGCCAAGTTTACATTCCGTGTATTACTGATATCTTATGATGTTTCTTTTTCTGTGTGACTTATTTCAGTTAGAATCATCGTACCTGAATCCACTCATTGTGCTGCTACGGGCCTGATGACATAGATTTCACTGCTGAGTGATACTGCATTGTACGTAAGTACCACAAGTTCTTTATCCATTTTTCACTTTCTGTGATATTGAACTTGTACGGTAAACGAGGTTCTTGTAAACAGAGGCGTCCCAAACATTGGGGTGGCTGTATCTTTTTGATTTTAATTTCCCTAAGCTATAGGACCATAAGTGGAAGTGCCCTAGGCTCTGTTGCTTTGTTTTTTAGATGTTTCAGGAAACACCATACACTTCTCCCGAGTGTCTGTTGGCAATGTACATCCCGCCCATCAGCATAACAAGGCTCCCAGTTCTCCATGGCCTGTCCTGCCTTTCTGGATTTTACACTTTTTTCAGATGGCCCTTTTGACCGGGGGGAAGTGAGACTTCATTGTAGTGCAGATTTCCTTTGCAAGCTTGCTTGGTTGGCCAAAAAGGGCGTATGCGTTTTTTCCTGAATATATTCAGGAAAAAACGCATACGCCCTTTTTGGCCAAGTGCATCATTGTGGACGTTCTGCCTCTTTTCCTATGCTTTCAATGCAATTCCAGTCTACCTCCTGAAATCGGTTTCCTGCAATTCTGCCCCGCTTTCAAGTCCTCTTGGCAGCCTTACTTCAGTATATTTTTGGACGATAGTTGTCATTTATAACTCTGCAGGTTTGTGAATTACAGTGCCCCTGAGCTCCTTTCTTCAACTCGTTTTCTTGTGAGTTGGCCGCAACACCGCAGGATGGCTTCAGGCCCTAATCTGGTTCCGGCACGGCACGCTGAGCCTTTGGTTATTTCCTCTTCCTGGTGGGAAATGAGAGTTAAATTTGCCCGTCCAGACACCTCCAGCTAGTCTCTCATTGGTTCTCGCTATTCCTGTTCATCTTCCGCAGAAATTGCAAACTGGGCCAAACAGGAGGTTAAAGGGACTGACTCTCCAAGTCGGGAGAGTGTTAGTAAAGCATCTGGAATGTTGCACCCGAGTACCAGGGTACGAAAACTGAGACATATTTGAACACGTCTCCCGATCACATGGTTGATCATACTCTAGGTTCCACATGCATGTTTTAGCTGAAGGAAGAATACCTTAAACCTGGGTAGTTGAAACCCGTGGAATGGGTACCATGCAATATGACTTCAAAGGGTCTTCATTTGCTCACCGAACCTCTCCAATCCTATCACTGCTGCGTTTATGTCCCTGTACACATGCTTGATTCTCTTTCGGAGACATAGCAATCCATAGGTTTTAAGATACTTAAGAGTCAGGTACATTCTTAGGCGTTTAATATGCGGTGTTGAGTCCATTTCGTTGAGCAAGGAGTAGCTCTTGTCTATTCCATATTTGGCTTAAGGAACTTTATCTGTGCTCATTTCAATCTCTGGTTTTATGCAGCACCCCAACTCACCTTTACCCTTAAACAAGCATAAGTTGGTTTTCTAAATTTGAGACCCTGTTCTGTTCTGTAATTCAGTTCCTGTGTAGCCAAGTTTACATTCCGTGTATTACTGATATCTTATGATGTTTCTTTTTCTGTGTGACTTATTTCAGTTAGAATCATCGTACCTGAATCCACTCATTGTGCTGCTACGGGCCTGATGACATAGATTTCACTGCTGAGTGATACTGCATTGTACGTAAGTACCACAAGTTCTTTATCCATTTTTCACTTTCTGTGATATTGAACTTGTACGGTAAACGAGGTTCTTGTAAACAGAGGCGTCCCAAACATTGGGGTGGCTGTATCTTTTTGATTTTAATTTCCCTAAGCTATAGGACCATAAGTGGAAGTGCCCTAGGCTCTGTTGCTTTGTTTTTTAGATGTTTCAGGAAACACCATACACTTCTCCCGAGTGTCTGTTGGCAATTTACATCCCGCCCATCAGCATAACAAGGCTCCCAGTTCTCCATGGCCTGTCCTGCCTTTCTGGATTTTACACTTTTTTCAGATGGCCCTTTTGACCGGGGGGAAGTGAGACTTCATTGTAGTGCCGATTTCCTTTGCAAGCTTGCTTGGTTGGCCAAAAAGGGCGTATGCGTTTTTTCCTGAATATATTCAGGAAAAAACGCATACGCCCTTTTTGGCCAAGTGCATCATTGTGGACGTTCTGCCTCTTTTCCTATGCTTTCAATGCAATTCCAGTCTACCTCCTGAAATCGGTTTCCTGCAATTCTGCCCCGCTTTCAAGTCCTCTTGGCAGCCTTACTTCAGTATATTTTTGGACGATAGTTGTCATTTATAACTCTGCAGGTTTGTGAATTACAGTGCCCCTGAGCTCCTTTCTTCAACTCGTTTTCTTGTGAGCTGGCCGCAACACCGCAGGATGGCTTCAGGCCCTAATCTGGTTCCGGCACGGCACGCTGAGCCTTTGGTTATTTCCTCTTCCTGGTGGGAAATGAGAGTTAAATTTGCCCGTCCAGACACCTCCAGCTAGTCTCTCATTGGTTCTCGCTATTCCTGTTCATCTTCCGCAGAAATTGCAAACTGGGCCAAACAGGAGGTTAAAGGGACTGACTCTCCAAGTCGGGAGAGTGTTAGTAAAGCGTCTGGAATGTTGCACCCGAGTACCAGGGTACGAAAACTGAGACATATTTGAACACGTCTCCCGATCACATGGTTGATCATACTCTAGGTTCCACATGCATGTTTTAGCTGAAGGAAGAATACCTTAAACCTGGGTAGTTGAAACCCGTGGAATGGGTACCATGCAATATGACTTCAAAGGGTCTTCATTTGCTCACCGAACCTCTCCAATCCTATCACTGCTGCGTTTATGTCCCTGTACACATGCTTGATTCTCTTTCGGAGACATAGCAATCCATAGGTTTTAAGATACTTAAGAGTCAGGTACATTCTTAGGCGTTTAATATGCGGTGTTGAGTCCATTTCGTTGAGCAAGGAGTAGCTCTTGTCTATTCCATATTTGGCTTAAGGAACTTTATCTGTGCTCATTTCAATCTCTGGTTTTATGCAGCACCCCAACTCACCTTTCCCCTTAAACAAGCATAAGTTGGTTTTCTAAATTTGAGACCCTGTTCTGTTCTGTAATTCAGTTCCTGTGTAGCCAAGTTTACATTCCGTGTATTACTGATATCTTATGATGTTTCTTTTTCTGTGTGACTTATTTCAGTTAGAATCATCGTACCTGAATCCACTCATTGTGCTGCTACGGGCCTGATGACATAGATTTCACTGCTGAGTGATACTGCATTGTACGTAAGTACCACAAGTTCTTTATCCATTTTTCACTTTCTGTGATATTGAACTTGTACGGTAAACGAGGTTCTTGTAAACAGAGGCGTCCCAAACATTGGGGTGGCTGTATCTTTTTGATTTTAATTTCCCTAAGCTATAGGACCATAAGTGGAAGTGCCCTAGGCTCTGTTGCTTTGTTTTTTAGACGTTTCAGGAAACACCATACACTTCTCCCGAGTGTCTGTTGGCAATTTACATCCCGCCCATCAGCATAACAAGGCTCCCAGTTCTCCATGGCCTGTCCTGCCTTTCTGGATTTTACACTTTTTTCAGATGGCCCTTTTGACCGGGGGGGGGGAAGTGAGACTTCATTGTAGTGCAGATTTCCTTTGCAAGCTTGCTTGGTTGGCCAAAAAGGGCGTATGCGTTTTTTCCTGAATATATTCAGGAAAAAACGCATACGCCCTTTTTGGCCAAGTGCATCATTGTGGACGTTCTGCCTCTTTTCCTATTCTTTCAATGCAATTCCAGTCTACCTCCTGAAATCGGTTTCCTGCAATTCTGCCCCGCTTTCAAGTCCTCTTGGCAGCCTTACTTCAGTATATTTTTGGACGATAGTTGTCATTTATAACTCTGCAGGTTTGTGAATTACAGTGCCCCTGAGCTCCTTTCTTCAACTCGTTTTCTTGTGAGCTGGCCGCAACACCGCAGGATGGCTTCAGGCCCTAATCTGGTTCCGGCACGGCACGCTGAGCCTTTGGTTATTTCCTCTTCCTGGTGGGAAATGAGAGTTAAATTTGCCCGTCCAGACACCTCCAGCTAGTCTCTCATTGGTTCTCGCTATTCCTGTTCATCTTCCGCAGAAATTGCAAACTGGGCCAAACAGGAGGTTAAAGGGACTGACTCTCCAAGTCGGGAGAGTGTTAGTAAAGCGTCTGGAATGTTGCACCCGAGTACCAGGGTACGAAAACTGAGACATATTTGAACACGTCTCCCGATCACATGGTTGATCATACTCTAGGTTCCACATGCATGTTTTAGCTGAAGGAAGAATACCTTAAACCTGGGTAGTTGAAACCCGTGGAATGGGTACCATGCAATATGACTTCAAAGGGTCTTCATTTGCTCACCGAACCTCTCCAATCCTATCACTGCTGCGTTTATGTCCCTGTACACATGCTTGATTCTCTTTCGGAGACATAGCAATCCATAGGTTTTAAGATACTTAAGAGTCAGGTACATTCTTAGGCGTTTAATATGCGGTGTTGAGTCCATTTCGTTGAGCAAGGAGTAGCTCTTGTCTATTCCATATTTGGCTTAAGGAACTTTATCTGTGCTCATTTCAATCTCTGGTTTTATTCAGCACCCCAACTCACCTTTCCCCTTAAACAAGCATAAGTTGGTTTTCTAAATTTGAGACCCTGTTCTGTTCTGTAATTCAGTTCCTGTGTAGCCAAGTTTACATTCCGTGTATTACTGATATCTTATGATGTTTCTTTTTCTGTGTGACTTATTTCAGTTAGAATCATCGTACCTGAATCCACTCATTGTGCTGCTACGGGCCTGATGACATAGATTTCACTGCTGAGTGATACTGCATTGTACGTAAGTACCACAAGTTCTTTATCCATTTTTCACTTTCTGTGATATTGAACTTGTACGGTAAACGAGGTTCTTGTAAACAGAGGCGTCCCAAACATTGGGGTGGCTGTATCTTTTTGATTTTAATTTCCCTAAGCTATAGGACCATAAGTGGAAGTGCCCTAGGCTCTGTTGCTTTGTTTTTTAGATGTTTCAGGAAACACCATACACTTCTCCCGAGTGTCTGTTGGCAATTTACATCCCGCCCATCAGCATAACAAGGCTCCCAGTTCTCCATGGCCTGTCCTGCCTTTCTGGATTTTACACTTTTTTCAGATGGCCCTTTTGACCGGGGGGAAGTGAGACTTCATTGTAGTGCCGATTTCCTTTGCAAGCTTGCTTGGTTGGCCAAAAAGGGCGTATGCGTTTTTTCCTGAATATATTCAGGAAAAAACGCATACGCACTTTTTGGCCAAGTGCATCATTGTGGACGTTCTGCCTCTTTTCCTATGCTTTCAATGCAATTCCAGTCTACCTCCTGAAATCGGTTTCCTGCAATTCTGCCCCGCATTCAAGTCCTCTTGGCAGCCTTACTTCAGTATATTTTTGGACGATAGTTGTCATTTATAACTCTGCAGGTTTGTGAATTACAGTGCCCCTGAGCTCCTTTCTTCAACTCGTTTTCTTGTGAGTTGGCCGCAACACCGCAGGATGGCTTCAGGCCCTAATCTGGTTCCGGCACGGCACGCTGAGCCTTTGGTTATTTCCTCTTCCTGGTGGGAAATGAGAGTTAAATTTGCCCGTCCAGACACCTCCAGCTAGTCTCTCATTGGTTCTCGCTATTCCTGTTCATCTTCCGCAGAAATTGCAAACTGGGCCAAACAGGAGGTTAAAGGGACTGACTCTCCAAGTCGGGAGAGTGTTAGTAAAGCGTCTGGAATGTTGCACCCGAGTACCAGGGTACGAAAACTGAGACATATTTGAACACGTCTCCCGATCACATGGTTGATCATACTCTAGGTTCCACATGCATGTTTTAGCTGAAGGAAGAATACCTTAAACCTGGGTAGTTGAAACCCGTGGAATGGGTACCATGCAATATGACTTCAAAGGGTCTTCATTTGCTCACCGAACCTCTCCAATCCTATCACTGCTGCGTTTATGTCCCTGTACACATGCTTGATTCTCTTTCGGAGACATAGCAATCCATAGGTTTTAAGATACTTAAGAGTCAGGTACATTCTTAGGCGTTTAATATGCGGTGTTGAGTCCATTTCGTTGAGCAAGGAGTAGCTCTTGTCTATTCCATATTTGGCTTAAGGAACTTTATCTGTGCTCATTTCAATCTCTGGTTTTATGCAGCACCCCAACTCACCTTTACCCTTAAACAAGCATAAGTTGGTTTTCTAAATTTGAGACCCTGTTCTGTTCTGTAATTCAGTTCCTGTGTAGCCAAGTTTACATTCCGTGTATTACTGATATCTTATGATGTTTCTTTTTCTGTGTGACTTATTTCAGTTAGAATCATCGTACCTGAATCCACTCATTGTGCTGCTACGGGCCTGATGACATAGATTTCACTGCTGAGTGATACTGCATTGTACGTAAGTACCACAAGTTCTTTATCCATTTTTCACTTTCTGTGATATTGAACTTGTACGGTAAACGAGGTTCTTGTAAACAGAGGCGTTCCAAACATTGGGGTGGCTGTATCTTTTTGATTTTAATTTCCCTAAGCTATAGGACCATAAGTGGAAGTGCCCTAGGCTCTGTTGCTTTGTTTTTTAGATGTTTCAGGAAACACCATACACTTCTCCCGAGTGTCTGTTGGCAGTTTACATCCCGCCCATCAGCATAACAAGGCTCCCAGTTCTCCATGGCCTGTCCTGCCTTTCTGGATTTTACACTTTTTTCAGATGGCCCTTTTGACCGGGGGGAAGTGAGACTTCATTGTAGTGCAGATTTCCTTTGCAAGCTTGCTTGGTTGGCCAAAAAGGGCGTATGCGTTTTTTCCTGAATATATTCAGGAAAAAACGCATACGCCCTTTTTGGCCAAGTGCATCATTGTGGACGTTCTGCCTCTTTTCCTATGCTTTCAATGCAATTCCAGTCTACCTCCTGAAATCGGTTTCCTGCAATTCTGCTCCGCTTTCAAGTCCTCTTGGCAGCCTTACTTCAGTATATTTTTGGACGATAGTTGTCATTTATAACTCTGCAGGTTTGTGAATTACAGTGCCCCTGAGCTCCTTTCTTCAACTCGTTTTCTTGTGAGCTGGCCGCAACACCGCAGGATGGCTTCAGGCCCTAATCTGGTTCCGGCATGGCACGCTGAGCCTTTGGTTATTTCCTCTTCCTGGTGGGAAATGAGAGTTAAATTTGCCCGTCCAGACACCTCCAGCTAGTCTCTCATTGGTTCTCGCTATTCCTGTTCATCTTCCGCAGAAATTGCAAACTGGGCCAAACAGGAGGTTAAAGGGACTGACTCTCCAAGTCGGGAGAGTGTTAGTAAAGCGTCTGGAATGTTGCACCCGAGTACCAGGGTACGAAAACTGAGACATATTTGAACACGTCTCCCGATCACATGGTTGATCATACTCTAGGTTCCACATGCATGTTTTAGCTGAAGGAAGAATACCTTAAACCTGGGTAGTTGAAACCCGTGGAATGGGTACCATGCAATATGACTTCAAAGGGTCTTCATTTGCTCACCGAACCTCTCCAATCCTATCACTGCTGCGTTTATGTCCCTGTACACATGCTTGATTCTCTTTCGGAGACATAGCAATCCATAGGTTTTAAGATACTTAAGAGTCAGGTACATTCTTAGGCGTTTAATATGCGGTGTTGAGTCCATTTCGTTGAGCAAGGAGTAGCTCTTGTCTATTCCATATTTGGCTTAAGGAACTTTATCTGTGCTCATTTCAATCTCTGGTTTTATGCAGCACCCCAACTCACCTTTACCCTTAAACAAGCATAAGTTGGTTTTCTAAATTTGAGACCCTGTTCTGTTCTGTAATTCAGTTCCTGTGTAGCCAAGTTTACATTCCGTGTATTACTGATATCTTATGATGTTTCTTTTTCTGTGTGACTTATTTCAGTTAGAATCATCGTACCTGAATCCACTCATTGTGCTGCTACGGGCCTGATGACATAGATTTCACTGCTGAGTGATACTGCATTGTACGTAAGTACCACAAGTTCTTTATCCATTTTTCACTTTCTGTGATATTGAACTTGTACGGTAAACGAGGTTCTTGTAAACAGAGGCGTCCCAAACATTGGGGTGGCTGTATCTTTTTGATTTTAATTTCCCTAAGCTATAGGACCATAAGTGGAAGTGCCCTAGGCTCTGTTGCTTTGTTTTTTAGATGTTTCAGGAAACACCATACACTTCTCCCGAGTGTCTGTTGGCAATTTACATCCCGCCCATCAGCATAACAAGGCTCCCAGTTCTCCATGGCCTCTCCTGCCTTTCTGGATTTTACACTTTTTTCAGATGGCCCTTTTGACCGGGGGGAAGTGAGACTTCATTGTAGTGCCGATTTCCTTTGCAAGCTTGCTTGGTTGGCCAAAAAGGGCGTATGCGTTTTTTCCTGAATATATTCAGGAAAAAACGCATACGCACTTTTTGGCCAAGTGCATCATTGTGGACGTTCTGCCTCTTTTCCTATGCTTTCAATGCAATTCCAGTCTACCTCCTGAAATCGGTTTCCTGCAATTCTGCCCCGCATTCAAGTCCTCTTGGCAGCCTTACTTCAGTATATTTTTGGACGATAGTTGTCATTTATAACTCTGCAGGTTTGTGAATTACAGTGCCCCTGAGCTCCTTTCTTCAACTCGTTTTCTTGTGAGTTGGCCGCAACACCGCAGGATGGCTTCAGGCCCTAATCTGGTTCCGGCACGGCACGCTGAGCCTTTGGTTATTTCCTCTTCCTGGTGGGAAATGAGAGTTAAATTTGCCCGTCCAGACACCTCCAGCTAGTCTCTCATTGGTTCTCGCTATTCCTGTTCATCTTCCGCAGAAATTGCAAACTGGGCCAAACAGGAGGTTAAAGGGACTGACTCTCCAAGTCGGGAGAGTGTTAGTAAAGCGTCTGGAATGTTGCACCCGAGTACCAGGGTACGAAAACTGAGACATATTTGAACACGTCTCCCGATCACATGGTTGATCATACTCTAGGTTCCACATGCATGTTTTAGCTGAAGGAAGAATACCTTAAACCTGGGTAGTTGAAACCCGTGGAATGGGTACCATGCAATATGACTTCAAAGGGTCTTCATTTGCTCACCGAACCTCTCCAATCCTATCACTGCTGCGTTTATGTCCCTGTACACATGCTTGATTCTCTTTCGGAGACATAGCAATCCATAGGTTTTAAGATACTTAAGAGTCAGGTACATTCTTAGGCGTTTAATATGCGGTGTTGAGTCCATTTCGTTGAGCAAGGAGTAGCTCTTGTCTATTCCATATTTGGCTTAAGGAACTTTATCTGTGCTCATTTCAATCTCTGGTTTTATGCAGCACCCCAACTCACCTTTACCCTTAAACAAGCATAAGTTGGTTTTCTAAATTTGAGACCCTGTTCTGTTCTGTAATTCAGTTCCTGTGTAGCCAAGTTTACATTCCGTGTATTACTGATATCTTATGATGTTTCTTTTTCTGTGTGACTTATTTCAGTTAGAATCATCGTACCTGAATCCACTCATTGTGCTGCTACGGGCCTGATGACATAGATTTCACTGCTGAGTGATACTGCATTGTACGTAAGTACCACAAGTTCTTTATCCATTTTTCACTTTCTGTGATATTGAACTTGTACGGTAAACGAGGTTCTTGTAAACAGAGGCGTTCCAAACATTGGGGTGGCTGTATCTTTTTGATTTTAATTTCCCTAAGCTATAGGACCATAAGTGGAAGTGCCCTAGGCTCTGTTGCTTTGTTTTTTAGATGTTTCAGGAAACACCATACACTTCTCCCGAGTGTCTGTTGGCAGTTTACATCCCGCCCATCAGCATAACAAGGCTCCCAGTTCTCCATGGCCTGTCCTGCCTTTCTGGATTTTACACTTTTTTCAGATGGCCCTTTTGACCGGGGGGAAGTGAGACTTCATTGTAGTGCAGATTTCCTTTGCAAGCTTGCTTGGTTGGCCAAAAAGGGCGTATGCGTTTTTTCCTGAATATATTCAGGAAAAAACGCATACGCCCTTTTTGGCCAAGTGCATCATTGTGGACGTTCTGCCTCTTTTCCTATGCTTTCAATGCAATTCCAGTCTACCTCCTGAAATCGGTTTCCTGCAATTCTGCTCCGCTTTCAAGTCCTCTTGGCAGCCTTACTTCAGTATATTTTTGGACGATAGTTGTCATTTATAACTCTGCAGGTTTGTGAATTACAGTGCCCCTGAGCTCCTTTCTTCAACTCGTTTTCTTGTGAGCTGGCCGCAACACCGCAGGATGGCTTCAGGCCCTAATCTGGTTCCGGCATGGCACGCTGAGCCTTTGGTTATTTCCTCTTCCTGGTGGGAAATGAGAGTTAAATTTGCCCGTCCAGACACCTCCAGCTAGTCTCTCATTGGTTCTCGCTATTCCTGTTCATCTTCCGCAGAAATTGCAAACTGGGCCAAACAGGAGGTTAAAGGGACTGACTCTCCAAGTCGGGAGAGTGTTAGTAAAGCGTCTGGAATGTTGCACCCGAGTACCAGGGTACGAAAACTGAGACATATTTGAACACGTCTCCCGATCACATGGTTGATCATACTCTAGGTTCCACATGCATGTTTTAGCTGAAGGAAGAATACCTTAAACCTGGGTAGTTGAAACCCGTGGAATGGGTACCATGCAATATGACTTCAAAGGGTCTTCATTTGCTCACCGAACCTCTCCAATCCTATCACTGCTGCGTTTATGTCCCTGTACACATGCTTGATTCTCTTTCGGAGACATAGCAATCCATAGGTTTTAAGATACTTAAGAGTCAGGTACATTCTTAGGCGTTTAATATGCGGTGTTGAGTCCATTTCGTTGAGCAAGGAGTAGCTCTTGTCTATTCCATATTTGGCTTAAGGAACTTTATCTGTGCTCATTTCAATCTCTGGTTTTATGCAGCACCCCAACTCACCTTTACCCTTAAACAAGCATAAGTTGGTTTTCTAAATTTGAGACCCTGTTCTGTTCTGTAATTCAGTTCCTGTGTAGCCAAGTTTACATTCCGTGTATTACTGATATCTTATGATGTTTCTTTTTCTGTGTGACTTATTTCAGTTAGAATCATCGTACCTGAATCCACTCATTGTGCTGCTACGGGCCTGATGACATAGATTTCACTGCTGAGTGATACTGCATTGTACGTAAGTACCACAAGTTCTTTATCCATTTTTCACTTTCTGTGATATTGAACTTGTACGGTAAACGAGGTTCTTGTAAACAGAGGCGTCCCAAACATTGGGGTGGCTGT
This sequence comes from Globicephala melas, assembly GCF_963455315.2. Lineage (NCBI taxonomy): Eukaryota > Metazoa > Chordata > Mammalia > Artiodactyla > Delphinidae > Globicephala > Globicephala melas. The sequence goes on from NW_027207744.1 coordinate 36,500, forward strand.
ATCTTTTTGATTTTAATTTCCCTAAGCTATAGGACCATAAGTGGAAGTGCCCTAGGCTCTGTTGCTTTGTTTTTTAGATGTTTCAGGAAACACCATACACTTCTCCCGAGTGTCTGTTGGCAGTTTACATCCCGCCCATCAGCATAACAAGGCTCCCAGTTCTCCATGGCCTGTCCTGCCTTTCTGGATTTTACACTTTTTTCAGATGGCCCTTTTGACCGGGGGGAAGTGAGACTTCATTGTAGTGCAGATTTCCTTTGCAAGCTTGCTTGGTTGGCCAAAAAGGGCGTATGCGTTTTTTCCTGAATATATTCAGGAAAAAACGCATACGCCCTTTTTGGCCAAGTGCATCATTGTGGACGTTCTGCCTCTTTTCCTATGCTTTCAATGCAATTCCAGTCTACCTCCTGAAATCGGTTTCCTGTAATTCTGCCCCGCTTTCAAGTCCTCTTGGCAGCCTTACTTCAGTATATTTTTGGACGATAGTTGTCATTTATAACTCTGCAGGTTTGTGAATTACAGTGCCCCTGAGCTCCTTTCTTCAACTCGTTTTCTTGTGAGCTGGCCGCAACACCGCAGGATGGCTTCAGGCCCTAATCTGGTTCCGGCACGGCACACTGAGCCTTTGGTTATTTCCTCTTCCTGGTGGGAAATGAGAGTTAAATTTGCCCGTCCAGACACCTCCAGCTAGTCTCTCATTGGTTCTCGCTATTCCTGTTCATCTTCCGCAGAAATTGCAAACTGGGCCAAACAGGAGGTTAAAGGGACTGACTCTCCAAGTCGGGAGAGTGTTAGTAAAGCGTCTGGAATGTTGCACCCGAGTACCAGGGTACGAAAACTGAGACATATTTGAACACGTCTCCCGATCACATGGTTGATCATACTCTAGGTTCCACATGCATGTTTTAGCTGAAGGAAGAATACCTTAAACCTGGGTAGTTGAAACCCGTGGAATGGGTACCATGCAATATGACTTCAAAGGGTCTTCATTTGCTCACCGAACCTCTCCAATCCTATCACTGCTGCGTTTATGTCCCTGTACACATGCTTGATTCTCTTTCGGAGACATAGCAATCCATAGGTTTTAAGATACTTAAGAGTCAGGTACATTCTTAGGCGTTTAATATGCGGTGTTGAGTCCATTTCGTTGAGCAAGGAGTAGCTCTTGTCTATTCCATATTTGGCTTAAGGAACTTTATCTGTGCTCATTTCAATCTCTGGTTTTATGCAGCACCCCAACTCACCTTTACCCTTAAACAAGCATAAGTTGGTTTTCTAAATTTGAGACCCTGTTCTGTTCTGTAATTCAGTTCCTGTGTAGCCAAGTTTACATTCCGTGTATTACTGATATCTTATGATGTTTCTTTTTCTGTGTGACTTATTTCAGTTAGAATCATCGTACCTGAATCCACTCATTGTGCTGCTACGGGCCTGATGACATAGATTTCACTGCTGAGTGATACTGCATTGTACGTAAGTACCACAAGTTCTTTATCCATTTTTCACTTTCTGTGATATTGAACTTGTACGGTAAACGAGGTTCTTGTAAACAGAGGCGTCCCAAACATTGGGGTGGCTGTATCTTTTTGATTTTAATTTCCCTAAGCTATAGGACCATAAGTGGAAGTGCCCTAGGCTCTGTTGCTTTGTTTTTTAGATGTTTCAGGAAACACCATACACTTCTCCCGAGTGTCTGTTGGCAATTTACATCCCGCCCATCAGCATAACAAGGCTCCCAGTTCTCCATGGCCTCTCCTGCCTTTCTGGATTTTACACTTTTTTCAGATGGCCCTTTTGACCGGGGGGAAGTGAGACTTCATTGTAGTGCAGATTTCCTTTGCAAGCTTGCTTGGTTGGCCAAAAAGGGCGTATGCGTTTTTTCCTGAATATATTCAGGAAAAAACGCATACGCCCTTTTTGGCCAAGTGCATCATTGTGGACGTTCTGCCTCTTTTCCTATGCTTTCAATGCAATTCCAGTCTACCTCCTGAAATCGGTTTCCTGCAATTCTGCTCCGCTTTCAAGTCCTCTTGGCAGCCTTACTTCAGTATATTTTTGGACGATAGTTGTCATTTATAACTCTGCAGGTTTGTGAATTACAGTGCCCCTGAGCTCCTTTCTTCAACTCGTTTTCTTGTGAGCTGGCCGCAACACCGCAGGATGGCTTCAGGCCCTAATCTGGTTCCGGCACGGCACGCTGAGCCTTTGGTTATTTCCTCTTCCTGGTGGGAAATGAGAGTTAAATTTGCCCGTCCAGACACCTCCAGCTAGTCTCTCATTGGTTCTCGCTATTCCTGTTCATCTTCCGCAGAAATTGCAAACTGGGCCAAACAGGAGGTTAAAGGGACTGACTCTCCAAGTCGGGAGAGTGTTAGTAAAGCGTCTGGAATGTTGCACCCGAGTACCAGGGTACGAAAACTGAGACATATTTGAACACGTCTCCCGATCACATGGTTGATCATACTCTAGGTTCCACATGCATGTTTTAGCTGAAGGAAGAATACCTTAAACCTGGGTAGTTGAAACCCGTGGAATGGGTACCATGCAATATGACTTCAAAGGGTCTTCATTTGCTCACCGAACCTCTCCAATCCTATCACTGCTGCGTTTATGTCCCTGTACACATGCTTGATTCTCTTTCGGAGACATAGCAATCCATAGGTTTTAAGATACTTAAGAGTCAGGTACATTCTTAGGCGTTTAATATGCGGTGTTGAGTCCATTTCGTTGAGCAAGGAGTAGCTCTTGTCTATTCCATATTTGGCTTAAGGAACTTTATCTGTGCTCATTTCAATCTCTGGTTTTATGCAGCACCCCAACTCACCTTTACCCTTAAACAAGCATAAGTTGGTTTTCTAAATTTGAGACCCTGTTCTGTTCTGTAATTCAGTTCCTGTGTAGCCAAGTTTACATTCCGTGTATTACTGATATCTTATGATGTTTCTTTTTCTGTGTGACTTATTTCAGTTAGAATCATCGTACCTGAATCCACTCATTGTGCTGCTACGGGCCTGATGACATAGATTTCACTGCTGAGTGATACTGCATTGTACGTAAGTACCACAAGTTCTTTATCCATTTTTCACTTTCTGTGATATTGAACTTGTACGGTAAACGAGGTTCTTGTAAACATAGGCGTCCCAAACATTGGGGTGGCTGTATCTTTTTGATTTTAATTTCCCTAAGCTATAGGACCATAAGTGGAAGTGCCCTAGGCTCTGTTGCTTTGTTTTTTAGATGTTTCAGGAAACACCATACACTTCTCCCGAGTGTCTGTTGGCAATTTACATCCCGCCCATCAGCATAACAAGGCTCCCAGTTCTCCATGGCCTCTCCTGCCTTTCTGGATTTTACACTTTTTTCAGATGGCCCTTTTGACCGGGGGGAAGTGAGACTTCATTGTAGTGCAGATTTCCTTTGCAAGCTTGCTTGGTTGGCCAAAAAGGGCGTATGCGTTTTTTCCTGAATATATTCAGGAAAAAACGCATACGCCCTTTTTGGCCAAGTGCATCATTGTGGACGTTCTGCCTCTTTTCCTATGCTTTCAATGCAATTCCAGTCTACCTCCTGAAATCGGTTTCCTGCAATTCTGCCCCGCTTTCAAGTCCTCTTGGCAGCCTTACTTCAGTATATTTTTGGACGATAGTTGTCATTTATAACTCTGCAGGTTTGTGAATTACAGTGCCCCTGAGCTCCTTTCTTCAACTCGTTTTCTTGTGAGCTGGCCGCAACACCTCAGGATGGCTTCAGGCCCTAATCTGGTTCCGGCACGGCACGCTGAGCCTTTGGTTATTTCCTCTTCCTGGTGGGAAATGAGAGTTAAATTTGCCCGTCCAGACACCTCCAGCTAGTCTCTCATTGGTTCTCGCTATTCCTGTTCATCTTCCGCAGAAATTGCAAACTGGGCCAAACAGGAGGTTAAAGGGACTGACTCTCCAAGTCGGGAGAGTGTTAGTAAAGCGTCTGGAATGTTGCACCCGAGTACCAGGGTATGAAAACTGAGACATATTTGAACACGTCTCCCGATCACATGGTTGATCATACTCTAGGTTCCACATGCATGTTTTAGCTGAAGGAAGAATACCTTAAACCTGGGTAGTTGAAACCCGTGGAATGGGTACCATGCAATATGACTTCAAAGGGTCTTCATTTGCTCACCGAACCTCTCCAATCCTATCACTGCTGCGTTTATGTCCCTGTACACATGCTTGATTCTCTTTCGGAGACATAGCAATCCATAGGTTTTAAGATACTTAAGAGTCAGGTACATTCTTAGGCGTTTAATATGCGGTGTTGAGTCCATTTCGTTGAGCAAGGAGTAGCTCTTGTCTATTCCATATTTGGCTTAAGGAACTTTATCTGTGCTCATTTCAATCTCTGGTTTTATGCAGCACCCCAACTCACCTTTCCCCTTAAACAAGCATAAGTTGGTTTTCTAAATTTGAGACCCTGTTCTGTTCTGTAATTCAGTTCCTGTGTAGCCAAGTTTACATTCCGTGTATTACTGATATCTTATGATGTTTCTTTTTCTGTGTGACTTATTTCAGTTAGAATCATCGTACCTGAATCCACTCATTGTGCTGCTACGGGCCTGATGACATAGATTTCACTGCTGAGTGATACTGCATTGTACGTAAGTACCACAAGTTCTTTATCCATTTTTCACTTTCTGTGATATTGAACTTGTACGGTAAACGAGGTTCTTGTAAACAGAGGCGTCCCAAACATTGGGGTGGCTGTATCTTTTTGATTTTAATTTCCCTAAGCTATAGGACCATAAGTGGAAGTGCCCTAGGCTCTGTTGCTTTGTTTTTTAGACGTTTCAGGAAACACCATACACTTCTCCCGAGTGTCTGTTGGCAATTTACATCCCGCCCATCAGCATAACAAGGCTCCCAGTTCTCCATGGCCTGTCCTGCCTTTCTGGATTTTACACTTTTTTCAGATGGCCCTTTTGACCGGGGGGGGGGAAGTGAGACTTCATTGTAGTGCAGATTTCCTTTGCAAGCTTGCTTGGTTGGCCAAAAAGGGCGTATGCGTTTTTTCCTGAATATATTCAGGAAAAAACGCATACGCCCTTTTTGGCCAAGTGCATCATTGTGGACGTTCTGCCTCTTTTCCTATTCTTTCAATGCAATTCCAGTCTACCTCCTGAAATCGGTTTCCTGCAATTCTGCCCCGCTTTCAAGTCCTCTTGGCAGCCTTACTTCAGTATATTTTTGGACGATAGTTGTCATTTATAACTCTGCAGGTTTGTGAATTACAGTGCCCCTGAGCTCCTTTCTTCAACTCGTTTTCTTGTGAGCTGGCCGCAACACCGCAGGATGGCTTCAGGCCCTAATCTGGTTCCGGCACGGCACGCTGAGCCTTTGGTTATTTCCTCTTCCTGGTGGGAAATGAGAGTTAAATTTGCCCGTCCAGACACCTCCAGCTAGTCTCTCATTGGTTCTCGCTATTCCTGTTCATCTTCCGCAGAAATTGCAAACTGGGCCAAACAGGAGGTTAAAGGGACTGACTCTCCAAGTCGGGAGAGTGTTAGTAAAGCGTCTGGAATGTTGCACCCGAGTACCAGGGTACGAAAACTGAGACATATTTGAACACGTCTCCCGATCACATGGTTGATCATACTCTAGGTTCCACATGCATGTTTTAGCTGAAGGAAGAATACCTTAAACCTGGGTAGTTGAAACCCGTGGAATGGGTACCATGCAATATGACTTCAAAGGGTCTTCATTTGCTCACCGAACCTCTCCAATCCTATCACTGCTGCGTTTATGTCCCTGTACACATGCTTGATTCTCTTTCGGAGACATAGCAATCCATAGGTTTTAAGATACTTAAGAGTCAGGTACATTCTTAGGCGTTTAATATGCGGTGTTGAGTCCATTTCGTTGAGCAAGGAGTAGCTCTTGTCTATTCCATATTTGGCTTAAGGAACTTTATCTGTGCTCATTTCAATCTCTGGTTTTATTCAGCACCCCAACTCACCTTTCCCCTTAAACAAGCATAAGTTGGTTTTCTAAATTTGAGACCCTGTTCTGTTCTGTAATTCAGTTCCTGTGTAGCCAAGTTTACATTCCGTGTATTACTGATATCTTATGATGTTTCTTTTTCTGTGTGACTTATTTCAGTTAGAATCATCGTACCTGAATCCACTCATTGTGCTGCTACGGGCCTGATGACATAGATTTCACTGCTGAGTGATACTGCATTGTACGTAAGTACCACAAGTTCTTTATCCATTTTTCACTTTCTGTGATATTGAACTTGTACGGTAAACGAGGTTCTTGTAAACAGAGGCGTTCCAAACATTGGGGTGGCTGTATCTTTTTGATTTTAATTTCCCTAAGCTATAGGACCATAAGTGGAAGTGCCCTAGGCTCTGTTGCTTTGTTTTTTAGATGTTTCAGGAAACACCATACACTTCTCCCGAGTGTCTGTTGGCAATTTACATCCCGCCCATCAGCATAACAAGGCTCCCAGTTCTCCATGGCCTGTCCTGCCTTTCTGGATTTTACACTTTTTTCAGATGGCCCTTTTGACCGGGGGGAAGTGAGACTTCATTGTAGTGCCGATTTCCTTTGCAAGCTTGCTTGGTTGGCCAAAAAGGGCGTATGCGTTTTTTCCTGAATATATTCAGGAAAAAACGCATACGCACTTTTTGGCCAAGTGCATCATTGTGGACGTTCTGCCTCTTTTCCTATGCTTTCAATGCAATTCCAGTCTACCTCCTGAAATCGGTTTCCTGCAATTCTGCCCCGCATTCAAGTCCTCTTGGCAGCCTTACTTCAGTATATTTTTGGACGATAGTTGTCATTTATAACTCTGCAGGTTTGTGAATTACAGTGCCCCTGAGCTCCTTTCTTCAACTCGTTTTCTTGTGAGTTGGCCGCAACACCGCAGGATGGCTTCAGGCCCTAATCTGGTTCCGGCACGGCACGCTGAGCCTTTGGTTATTTCCTCTTCCTGGTGGGAAATGAGAGTTAAATTTGCCCGTCCAGACACCTCCAGCTAGTCTCTCATTGGTTCTCGCTATTCCTGTTCATCTTCCGCAGAAATTGCAAACTGGGCCAAACAGGAGGTTAAAGGGACTGACTCTCCAAGTCGGGAGAGTGTTAGTAAAGCGTCTGGAATGTTGCACCCGAGTACCAGGGTACGAAAACTGAGACATATTTGAACACGTCTCCCGATCACATGGTTGATCATACTCTAGGTTCCACATGCATGTTTTAGCTGAAGGAAGAATACCTTAAACCTGGGTAGTTGAAACCCGTGGAATGGGTACCATGCAATATGACTTCAAAGGGTCTTCATTTGCTCACCGAACCTCTCCAATCCTATCACTGCTGCGTTTATGTCCCTGTACACATGCTTGATTCTCTTTCGGAGACATAGCAATCCATAGGTTTTAAGATACTTAAGAGTCAGGTACATTCTTAGGCGTTTAATATGCGGTGTTGAGTCCATTTCGTTGAGCAAGGAGTAGCTCTTGTCTATTCCATATTTGGCTTAAGGAACTTTATCTGTGCTCATTTCAATCTCTGGTTTTATGCAGCACCCCAACTCACCTTTACCCTTAAACAAGCATAAGTTGGTTTTCTAAATTTGAGACCCTGTTCTGTTCTGTAATTCAGTTCCTGTGTAGCCAAGTTTACATTCCGTGTATTACTGATATCTTATGATGTTTCTTTTTCTGTGTGACTTATTTCAGTTAGAATCATCGTACCTGAATCCACTCATTGTGCTGCTACGGGCCTGATGACATAGATTTCACTGCTGAGTGATACTGCATTGTACGTAAGTACCACAAGTTCTTTATCCATTTTTCACTTTCTGTGATATTGAACTTGTACGGTAAACGAGGTTCTTGTAAACAGAGGCGTTCCAAACATTGGGGTGGCTGTATCTTTTTGATTTTAATTTCCCTAAGCTATAGGACCATAAGTGGAAGTGCCCTAGGCTCTGTTGCTTTGTTTTTTAGATGTTTCAGGAAACACCATACACTTCTCCCGAGTGTCTGTTGGCAGTTTACATCCCGCCCATCAGCATAACAAGGCTCCCAGTTCTCCATGGCCTGTCCTGCCTTTCTGGATTTTACACTTTTTTCAGATGGCCCTTTTGACCGGGGGGAAGTGAGACTTCATTGTAGTGCAGATTTCCTTTGCAAGCTTGCTTGGTTGGCCAAAAAGGGCGTATGCGTTTTTTCCTGAATATATTCAGGAAAAAACGCATACGCCCTTTTTGGCCAAGTGCATCATTGTGGACGTTCTGCCTCTTTTCCTATGCTTTCAATGCAATTCCAGTCTACCTCCTGAAATCGGTTTCCTGCAATTCTGCTCCGCTTTCAAGTCCTCTTGGCAGCCTTACTTCAGTATATTTTTGGACGATAGTTGTCATTTATAACTCTGCAGGTTTGTGAATTACAGTGCCCCTGAGCTCCTTTCTTCAACTCGTTTTCTTGTGAGCTGGCCGCAACACCGCAGGATGGCTTCAGGCCCTAATCTGGTTCCGGCATGGCACGCTGAGCCTTTGGTTATTTCCTCTTCCTGGTGGGAAATGAGAGTTAAATTTGCCCGTCCAGACACCTCCAGCTAGTCTCTCATTGGTTCTCGCTATTCCTGTTCATCTTCCGCAGAAATTGCAAACTGGGCCAAACAGGAGGTTAAAGGGACTGACTCTCCAAGTCGGGAGAGTGTTAGTAAAGCGTCTGGAATGTTGCACCCGAGTACCAGGGTACGAAAACTGAGACATATTTGAACACGTCTCCCGATCACATGGTTGATCATACTCTAGGTTCCACATGCATGTTTTAGCTGAAGGAAGAATACCTTAAACCTGGGTAGTTGAAACCCGTGGAATGGGTACCATGCAATATGACTTCAAAGGGTCTTCATTTGCTCACCGAACCTCTCCAATCCTATCACTGCTGCGTTTATGTCCCTGTACACATGCTTGATTCTCTTTCGGAGACATAGCAATCCATAGGTTTTAAGATACTTAAGAGTCAGGTACATTCTTAGGCGTTTAATATGCGGTGTTGAGTCCATTTCGTTGAGCAAGGAGTAGCTCTTGTCTATTCCATATTTGGCTTAAGGAACTTTATCTGTGCTCATTTCAATCTCTGGTTTTATGCAGCACCCCAACTCACCTTTACCCTTAAACAAGCATAAGTTGGTTTTCTAAATTTGAGACCCTGTTCTGTTCTGTAATTCAGTTCCTGTGTAGCCAAGTTTACATTCCGTGTATTACTGATATCTTATGATGTTTCTTTTTCTGTGTGACTTATTTCAGTTAGAATCATCGTACCTGAATCCACTCATTGTGCTGCTACGGGCCTGATGACATAGATTTCACTGCTGAGTGATACTGCATTGTACGTAAGTACCACAAGTTCTTTATCCATTTTTCACTTTCTGTGATATTGAACTTGTACGGTAAACGAGGTTCTTGTAAACAGAGGCGTCCCAAACATTGGGGTGGCTGTATCTTTTTGATTTTAATTTCCCTAAGCTATAGGACCATAAGTGGAAGTGCCCTAGGCTCTGTTGCTTTGTTTTTTAGATGTTTCAGGAAACACCATACACTTCTCCCGAGTGTCTGTTGGCAATTTACATCCCGCCCATCAGCATAACAAGGCTCCCAGTTCTCCATGGCCTCTCCTGCCTTTCTGGATTTTACACTTTTTTCAGATGGCCCTTTTGACCGGGGGGAAGTGAGACTTCATTGTAGTGCCGATTTCCTTTGCAAGCTTGCTTGGTTGGCCAAAAAGGGCGTATGCGTTTTTTCCTGAATATATTCAGGAAAAAACGCATACGCACTTTTTGGCCAAGTGCATCATTGTGGACGTTCTGCCTCTTTTCCTATGCTTTCAATGCAATTCCAGTCTACCTCCTGAAATCGGTTTCCTGCAATTCTGCCCCGCATTCAAGTCCTCTTGGCAGCCTTACTTCAGTATATTTTTGGACGATAGTTGTCATTTATAACTCTGCAGGTTTGTGAATTACAGTGCCCCTGAGCTCCTTTCTTCAACTCGTTTTCTTGTGAGTTGGCCGCAACACCGCAGGATGGCTTCAGGCCCTAATCTGGTTCCGGCACGGCACGCTGAGCCTTTGGTTATTTCCTCTTCCTGGTGGGAAATGAGAGTTAAATTTGCCCGTCCAGACACCTCCAGCTAGTCTCTCATTGGTTCTCGCTATTCCTGTTCATCTTCCGCAGAAATTGCAAACTGGGCCAAACAGGAGGTTAAAGGGACTGACTCTCCAAGTCGGGAGAGTGTTAGTAAAGCGTCTGGAATGTTGCACCCGAGTACCAGGGTACGAAAACTGAGACATATTTGAACACGTCTCCCGATCACATGGTTGATCATACTCTAGGTTCCACATGCATGTTTTAGCTGAAGGAAGAATACCTTAAACCTGGGTAGTTGAAACCCGTGGAATGGGTACCATGCAATATGACTTCAAAGGGTCTTCATTTGCTCACCGAACCTCTCCAATCCTATCACTGCTGCGTTTATGTCCCTGTACACATGCTTGATTCTCTTTCGGAGACATAGCAATCCATAGGTTTTAAGATACTTAAGAGTCAGGTACATTCTTAGGCGTTTAATATGCGGTGTTGAGTCCATTTCGTTGAGCAAGGAGTAGCTCTTGTCTATTCCATATTTGGCTTAAGGAACTTTATCTGTGCTCATTTCAATCTCTGGTTTTATGCAGCACCCCAACTCACCTTTACCCTTAAACAAGCATAAGTTGGTTTTCTAAATTTGAGACCCTGTTCTGTTCTGTAATTCAGTTCCTGTGTAGCCAAGTTTACATTCCGTGTATTACTGATATCTTATGATGTTTCTTTTTCTGTGTGACTTATTTCAGTTAGAATCATCGTACCTGAATCCACTCATTGTGCTGCTACGGGCCTGATGACATAGATTTCACTGCTGAGTGATACTGCATTGTACGTAAGTACCACAAGTTCTTTATCCATTTTTCACTTTCTGTGATATTGAACTTGTACGGTAAACGAGGTTCTTGTAAACAGAGGCGTTCCAAACATTGGGGTGGCTGTATCTTTTTGATTTTAATTTCCCTAAGCTATAGGACCATAAGTGGAAGTGCCCTAGGCTCTGTTGCTTTGTTTTTTAGATGTTTCAGGAAACACCATACACTTCTCCCGAGTGTCTGTTGGCAGTTTACATCCCGCCCATCAGCATAACAAGGCTCCCAGTTCTCCATGGCCTGTCCTGCCTTTCTGGATTTTACACTTTTTTCAGATGGCCCTTTTGACCGGGGGGAAGTGAGACTTCATTGTAGTGCAGATTTCCTTTGCAAGCTTGCTTGGTTGGCCAAAAAGGGCGTATGCGTTTTTTCCTGAATATATTCAGGAAAAAACGCATACGCCCTTTTTGGCCAAGTGCATCATTGTGGACGTTCTGCCTCTTTTCCTATGCTTTCAATGCAATTCCAGTCTACCTCCTGAAATCGGTTTCCTGCAATTCTGCTCCGCTTTCAAGTCCTCTTGGCAGCCTTACTTCAGTATATTTTTGGACGATAGTTGTCATTTATAACTCTGCAGGTTTGTGAATTACAGTGCCCCTGAGCTCCTTTCTTCAACTCGTTTTCTTGTGAGCTGGCCGCAACACCGCAGGATGGCTTCAGGCCCTAATCTGGTTCCGGCATGGCACGCTGAGCCTTTGGTTATTTCCTCTTCCTGGTGGGAAATGAGAGTTAAATTTGCCCGTCCAGACACCTCCAGCTAGTCTCTCATTGGTTCTCGCTATTCCTGTTCATCTTCCGCAGAAATTGCAAACTGGGCCAAACAGGAGGTTAAAGGGACTGACTCTCCAAGTCGGGAGAGTGTTAGTAAAGCGTCTGGAATGTTGCACCCGAGTACCAGGGTACGAAAACTGAGACATATTTGAACACGTCTCCCGATCACATGGTTGATCATACTCTAGGTTCCACATGCATGTTTTAGCTGAAGGAAGAATACCTTAAACCTGGGTAGTTGAAACCCGTGGAATGGGTACCATGCAATATGACTTCAAAGGGTCTTCATTTGCTCACCGAACCTCTCCAATCCTATCACTGCTGCGTTTATGTCCCTGTACACATGCTTGATTCTCTTTCGGAGACATAGCAATCCATAGGTTTTAAGATACTTAAGAGTCAGGTACATTCTTAGGCGTTTAATATGCGGTGTTGAGTCCATTTCGTTGAGCAAGGAGTAGCTCTTGTCTATTCCATATTTGGCTTAAGGAACTTTATCTGTGCTCATTTCAATCTCTGGTTTTATGCAGCACCCCAACTCACCTTTACCCTTAAACAAGCATAAGTTGGTTTTCTAAATTTGAGACCCTGTTCTGTTCTGTAATTCAGTTCCTGTGTAGCCAAGTTTACATTCCGTGTATTACTGATATCTTATGATGTTTCTTTTTCTGTGTGACTTATTTCAGTTAGAATCATCGTACCTGAATCCACTCATTGTGCTGCTACGGGCCTGATGACATAGATTTCACTGCTGAGTGATACTGCATTGTACGTAAGTACCACAAGTTCTTTATCCATTTTTCACTTTCTGTGATATTGAACTTGTACGGTAAACGAGGTTCTTGTAAACAGAGGCGTCCCAAACATTGGGGTGGCTGTATCTTTTTGATTTTAATTTCCCTAAGCTATAGGACCATAAGTGGAAGTGCCCTAGGCTCTGTTGCTTTGTTTTTTAGATGTTTCAGGAAACACCATACACTTCTCCCGAGTGTCTGTTGGCAGTTTACATCCCGCCCATCAGCATAACAAGGCTCCCAGTTCTCCATGGCCTGTCCTGCCTTTCTGGATTTTACACTTTTTTCAGATGGCCCTTTTGACCGGGGGGAAGTGAGACTTCATTGTAGTGCAGATTTCCTTTGCAAGCTTGCTTGGTTGGCCAAAAAGGGCGTATGCGTTTTTTCCTGAATATATTCAGGAAAAAACGCATACGCCCTTTTTGGCCAAGTGCATCATTGTGGACGTTCTGCCTCTTTTCCTATGCTTTCAATGCAATTCCAGTCTACCTCCTGAAATCGGTTTCCTGTAATTCTGCCCCGCTTTCAAGTCCTCTTGGCAGCCTTACTTCAGTATATTTTTGGACGATAGTTGTCATTTATAACTCTGCAGGTTTGTGAATTACAGTGCCCCTGAGCTCCTTTCTTCAACTCGTTTTCTTGTGAGCTGGCCGCAACACCGCAGGATGGCTTCAGGCCCTAATCTGGTTCCGGCACGGCACACTGAGCCTTTGGTTATTTCCTCTTCCTGGTGGGAAATGAGAGTTAAATTTGCCCGTCCAGACACCTCCAGCTAGTCTCTCATTGGTTCTCGCTATTCCTGTTCATCTTCCGCAGAAATTGCAAACTGGGCCAAACAGGAGGTTAAAGGGACTGACTCTCCAAGTCGGGAGAGTGTTAGTAAAGCGTCTGGAATGTTGCACCCGAGTACCAGGGTACGAAAACTGAGACATATTTGAACACGTCTCCCGATCACATGGTTGATCATACTCTAGGTTCCACATGCATGTTTTAGCTGAAGGAAGAATACCTTAAACCTGGGTAGTTGAAACCCGTGGAATGGGTACCATGCAATATGACTTCAAAGGGTCTTCATTTGCTCACCGAACCTCTCCAATCCTATCACTGCTGCGTTTATGTCCCTGTACACATGCTTGATTCTCTTTCGGAGACATAGCAATCCATAGGTTTTAAGATACTTAAGAGTCAGGTACATTCTTAGGCGTTTAATATGCGGTGTTGAGTCCATTTCGTTGAGCAAGGAGTAGCTCTTGTCTATTCCATATTTGGCTTAAGGAACTTTATCTGTGCTCATTTCAATCTCTGGTTTTATGCAGCACCCCAACTCACCTTTACCCTTAAACAAGCATAAGTTGGTTTTCTAAATTTGAGACCCTGTTCTGTTCTGTAATTCAGTTCCTGTGTAGCCAAGTTTACATTCCGTGTATTACTGATATCTTATGATGTTTCTTTTTCTGTGTGACTTATTTCAGTTAGAATCATCGTACCTGAATCCACTCATTGTGCTGCTACGGGCCTGATGACATAGATTTCACTGCTGAGTGATACTGCATTGTACGTAAGTACCACAAGTTCTTTATCCATTTTTCACTTTCTGTGATATTGAACTTGTACGGTAAACGAGGTTCTTGTAAACAGAGGCGTCCCAAACATTGGGGTGGCTGTATCTTTTTGATTTTAATTTCCCTAAGCTATAGGACCATAAGTGGAAGTGCCCTAGGCTCTGTTGCTTTGTTTTTTAGATGTTTCAGGAAACACCATACACTTCTCCCGAGTGTCTGTTGGCAATTTACATCCCGCCCATCAGCATAACAAGGCTCCCAGTTCTCCATGGCCTCTCCTGCCTTTCTGGATTTTACACTTTTTTCAGATGGCCCTTTTGACCGGGGGGAAGTGAGACTTCATTGTAGTGCAGATTTCCTTTGCAAGCTTGCTTGGTTGGCCAAAAAGGGCGTATGCGTTTTTTCCTGAATATATTCAGGAAAAAACGCATACGCCCTTTTTGGCCAAGTGCATCATTGTGGACGTTCTGCCTCTTTTCCTATGCTTTCAATGCAATTCCAGTCTACCTCCTGAAATCGGTTTCCTGCAATTCTGCTCCGCTTTCAAGTCCTCTTGGCAGCCTTACTTCAGTATATTTTTGGACGATAGTTGTCATTTATAACTCTGCAGGTTTGTGAATTACAGTGCCCCTGAGCTCCTTTCTTCAACTCGTTTTCTTGTGAGCTGGCCGCAACACCGCAGGATGGCTTCAGGCCCTAATCTGGTTCCGGCACGGCACGCTGAGCCTTTGGTTATTTCCTCTTCCTGGTGGGAAATGAGAGTTAAATTTGCCCGTCCAGACACCTCCAGCTAGTCTCTCATTGGTTCTCGCTATTCCTGTTCATCTTCCGCAGAAATTGCAAACTGGGCCAAACAGGAGGTTAAAGGGACTGACTCTCCAAGTCGGGAGAGTGTTAGTAAAGCGTCTGGAATGTTGCACCCGAGTACCAGGGTATGAAAACTGAGACATATTTGAACACGTCTCCCGATCACATGGTTGATCATACTCTAGGTTCCACATGCATGTTTTAGCTGAAGGAAGAATACCTTAAACCTGGGTAGTTGAAACCCGTGGAATGGGTACCATGCAATATGACTTCAAAGGGTCTTCATTTGCTCACCGAACCTCTCCAATCCTATCACTGCTGCGTTTATGTCCCTGTACACATGCTTGATTCTCTTTCGGAGACATAGCAATCCATAGGTTTTAAGATACTTAAGAGTCAGGTACATTCTTAGGCGTTTAATATGCGGTGTTGAGTCCATTTCGTTGAGCAAGGAGTAGCTCTTGTCTATTCCATATTTGGCTTAAGGAACTTTATCTGTGCTCATTTCAATCTCTGGTTTTATGCAGCACCCCAACTCACCTTTACCCTTAAACAAGCATAAGTTGGTTTTCTAAATTTGAGACCCTGTTCTGTTCTGTAATTCAGTTCCTGTGTAGCCAAGTTTACATTCCGTGTATTACTGATATCTTATGATGTTTCTTTTTCTGTGTGACTTATTTCAGTTAGAATCATCGTACCTGAATCCACTCATTGTGCTGCTACGGGCCTGATGACATAGATTTCACTGCTGAGTGATACTGCATTGTACGTAAGTACCACAAGTTCTTTATCCATTTTTCACTTTCTGTGATATTGAACTTGTACGGTAAACGAGGTTCTTGTAAACAGAGGCGTCCCAAACATTGGGGTGGCTGTATCTTTTTGATTTTAATTTCCCTAAGCTATAGGACCATAAGTGGAAGTGCCCTAGGCTCTGTTGCTTTGTTTTTTAGATGTTTCAGGAAACACCATACACTTCTCCCGAGTGTCTGTTGGCAGTTTACATCCCGCCCATCAGCATAACAAGGCTCCCAGTTCTCCATGGCCTGTCCTGCCTTTCTGGATTTTACACTTTTTTCAGATGGCCCTTTTGACCGGGGGGGGGGAAGTGAGACTTCATTGTAGTGCAGATTTCCTTTGCAAGCTTGCTTGGTTGGCCCAAAAGGGCGTATGCGTTTTTTCCTGAATATATTCAGGAAAAAACGCATACGCCCTTTTTGGCCAAGTGCATCATTGTGGACGTTCTGCCTCTTTTCCTATGCTTTCAATGCAATTCCAGTCTACCTCCTGAAATCGGTTTCCTGCAATTCTGCCCCGCTTTCAAGTCCTCTTGGCAGCCTTACTTCAGTATATTTTTGGACGATAGTTGTCATTTATAACTCTGCAGGTTTGTGAATTACAGTGCCCATGAGCTCCTTTCTTCAACTCCTTTTCTTGTGAGTTGGCCGCAACACCGCAGGATGGCTTCAGGCCCTAATCTGGTTCCGGCACGGCACGCTGAGCCTTTGGTTATTTCCTCTTCCTGGTGGGAAATGAGAGTTAAATTTGCCCGTCCAGACACCTCCAGCTAGTCTCTCATTGGTTCTCGCTATTCCTGTTCATCTTCCGCAGAAATTGCAAACTGGGCCAAACAGGAGGTTAAAGGGACTGACTCTCCAAGTCGGGAGAGTGTTAGTAAAGCGTCTGGAATGTTGCACCCGAGTACCAGGGTACGAAAACTGAGACATATTTGAACACGTCTCCCGATCACATGGTTGATCATACTCTAGGTTCCACATGCATGTTTTAGCTGAAGGAAGAATACCTTAAACCTGGGTAGTTGAAACCCGTGGAATGGGTACCATGCAATATGACTTCAAAGGGTCTTCATTTGCTCACCGAACCTCTCCAATCCTATCACTGCTGCGTTTATGTCCCTGTACACATGCTTGATTCTCTTTCGGAGACATAGCAATCCATAGGTTTTAAGATACTTAAGAGTCAGGTACATTCTTAGGCGTTTAATATGCGGTGTTGAGTCCATTTCGTTGAGCAAGGAGTAGCTCTTGTCTATTCCATATTTGGCTTAAGGAACTTTATCTGTGCTCATTTCAATCTCTGGTTTTATGCAGCACCCCAACTCACCTTTCCCCTTAAACAAGCATAAGTTGGTTTTCTAAATTTGAGACCCTGTTCTGTTCTGTAATTCAGTTCCTGTGTAGCCAAGTTTACATTCCGTGTATTACTGATATCTTATGATGTTTCTTTTTCTGTGTGACTTATTTCAGTTAGAATCATCGTACCTGAATCCACTCATTGTGCTGCTACGGGCCTGATGACATAGATTTCACTGCTGAGTGATACTGCATTGTACGTAAGTACCACAAGTTCTTTATCCATTTTTCACTTTCTGTGATATTGAACTTGTACGGTAAACGAGGTTCTTGTAAACAGAGGCGTCCCAAACATTGGGGTGGCTGTATCTTTTTGATTTTAATTTCCCTAAGCTATAGGACCATAAGTGGAAGTGCCCTAGGCTCTGTTGCTTTGTTTTTTAGATGTTTCAGGAAACACCATACACTTCTCCCGAGTGTCTGTTGGCAGTTTACATCCCGCCCATCAGCATAACAAGGCTCCCAGTTCTCCATGGCCTGTCCTGCCTTTCTGGATTTTACACTTTTTTCAGATGGCCCTTTTGACCGGGGGGGGGGGGGGAAGTGAGACTTCATTGTAGTGCAGATTTCCTTTGCAAGCTTGCTTGGTTGGCCAAAAAGGGCGTATGCCTTTTTTCCTGAATATATTCAGGAAAAAACGCATACGCCCTTTTTGGCCAAGTGCATCATTGTGGACGTTCTGCCTCTTTTCCTATGCTTTCAATGCAATTCCAGTCTACCTCCTGAAATCGGTTTCCTGCAATTCTGCCCCGCTTTCAAGTCCTCTTGGCAGCCTTACTTCAGTATATTTTTGGACGATAGTTGTCATTTATAACTCTGCAGTTTTGTGAATTACAGTGCCCATGAGCTCCTTTCTTCAACTCCTTTTCTTGTGAGTTGGCCGCAACACCGCAGGATGGCTTCAGGCCCTAATCTGGTTCCGGCACGGCACGCTGAGCCTTTGGTTATTTCCTCTTCCTGGTGGGAAATGAGAGTTAAATTTGCCCGTCCAGACACCTCCAGCTAGTCTCTCATTGGTTCTCGCTATTCCTGTTCATCTTCCGCAGAAATTGCAAACTGGGCCAAACAGGAGGTTAAAGGGACTGACTCTCCAAGTCGGGAGAGTGTTAGTAAAGCGTCTGGAATGTTGCACCCGAGTACCAGGGTACGAAAACTGAGACATATTTGAACACGTCTCCCGATCACATGGTTGATCATACTCTAGGTTCCACATGCATGTTTTAGCTGAAGGAAGAATACCTTAAACCTGGGTAGTTGAAACCCGTGGAATGGGTACCATGCAATATGACTTCAAAGGGTCTTCATTTGCTCACCGAACCTCTCCAATCCTATCACTGCTGCGTTTATGTCCCTGTACACATGCTTGATTCTCTTTCGGAGACATAGCAATCCATAGGTTTTAAGATACTTAAGAGTCAGGTACATTCTTAGGCGTTTAATATGCGGTGTTGAGTCCATTTCGTTGAGCAAGGAGTAGCTCTTGTCTATTCCATATTTGGCTTAAGGAACTTTATCTGTGCTCATTTCAATCTCTGGTTTTATGCAGCACCCCAACTCACCTTTCCCCTTAAACAAGCATAAGTTGGTTTTCTAAATTTGAGACCCTGTTCTGTTCTGTAATTCAGTTCCTGTGTAGCCAAGTTTACATTCCGTGTATTACTGATATCTTATGATGTTTCTTTTTCTGTGTGACTTATTTCAGTTAGAATCATCGTACCTGAATCCACTCATTGTGCTGCTACGGGCCTGATGACATAGATTTCACTGCTGAGTGATACTGCATTGTACGTAAGTACCACAAGTTCTTTATCCATTTTTCACTTTCTGTGATATTGAACTTGTACGGTAAACGAGGTTCTTGTAAACAGAGGCGTCCCAAACATTGGGGTGGCTGTATCTTTTTGATTTTAATTTCCCTAAGCTATAGGACCATAAGTGGAAGTGCCCTAGGCTCTGTTGCTTTGTTTTTTAGATGTTTCAGGAAACTCCATACATTTCTCCCGAGTGTCTGTTGGCAATTTACATCCCGCCCATCAGCATAACAAGGCTCCCAGTTCTCCATGGCCTGTCCTGCCTTTCTGGATTTTACACTTTTTTCAGATGGCCCTTTTGACCGGGGGGAAGTGAGACTTCATTGTAGTGCAGATTTCCTTTGCAAGCTTGCTTGGTTGGCCAAAAAGGGCGTATGCGTTTTTTCCTGAATATATTCAGGAAAAAACGCATACGCCCTTTTTGGCCAAGTGCATCATTGTGGACGTTCTGCCTCTTTTCCTATGCTTTCAATGCAATTCCAGTCTACCTCCTGAAATCGGTTTCCTGCAATTCTGCCCCGCTTTCAAGTCCTCTTGGCAGCCTTACTTCAGTATATTTTTGGACGGTAGTTGTCATTTATAACTCTGCAGGTTTGTGAATTACAGTGCCCCTGAGCTCCTTTCTTCAACTCGTTTTCTTGTGAGCTGGCCGCAACACCGCAGGATGGCTTCAGGCCCTAATCTGGTTCCGGCACGGCACGCTGAGCCTTTGGTTATTTCCTCTTCCTGGTGGGAAATGAGAGTTAAATTTGCCCGTCCAGACACCTCCAGCTAGTCTCTCATTGGTTCTCGCTATTCCTGTTCATCTTCCGCAGAAATTGCAAACTGGGCCAAACAGGAGGTTAAAGGGACTGACTCTCCAAGTCGGGAGAGTGTTAGTAAAGCGTCTGGAATGTTGCACCCGAGTACCAGGGTACGAAAACTGAGACATATTTGAACACGTCTCCCGATCACATGGTTGATCATACTCTAGGTTCCACATGCATGTTTTAGCTGAAGGAAGAATACCTTAAACCTGGGTAGTTGAAACCCGTGGAATGGGTACCATGCAATATGACTTCAAAGGGTCTTCATTTGCTCACCGAACCTCTCCAATCCTATCACTGCTGCGTTTATGTCCCTGTACACATGCTTGATTCTCTTTCGGAGACATAGCAATCCATAGGTTTTAAGATACTTAAGAGTCAGGTACATTCTTAGGCGTTTAATATGCGGTGTTGAGTCCATTTCGTTGAGCAAGGAGTAGCTCTTGTCTATTCCATATTTGGCTTAAGGAACTTTATCTGTGCTCATTTCAATCTCTGGTTTTATGCAGCACCCCAACTCACCTTTCCCCTTAAACAAGCATAAGTTGGTTTTCTAAATTTGAGACCCTGTTCTGTTCTGTAATTCAGTTCCTGTGTAGCCAAGTTTACATTCCGTGTATTACTGATATCTTATGATGTTTCTTTTTCTGTGTGACTTATTTCAGTTAGAATCATCGTACCTGAATCCACTCATTGTGCTGCTACGGGCCTGATGACATAGATTTCACTGCTGAGTGATACTGCATTGTACGTAAGTACCACAAGTTCTTTATCCATTTTTCACTTTCTGTGATATTGAACTTGTACGGTAAACGAGGTTCTTGTAAACAGAGGCGTCCCAAACATTGGGGTGGCTGTATCTTTTTGATTTTAATTTCCCTAAGCTATAGGACCATAAGTGGAAGTGCCCTAGGCTCTGTTGCTTTGTTTTTTAGATGTTTCAGGAAACACCATACACTTCTCCCGAGTGTCTGTTGGCAATTTACATCCCGCCCATCAGCATAACAAGGCTCCCAGTTCTCCATGGCCTCTCCTGCCTTTCTGGATTTTACACTTTTTTCAGATGGCCCTTTTGACCGGGGGGAAGTGAGACTTCATTGTAGTGCAGATTTCCTTTGCAAGCTTGCTTGGTTGGCCAAAAAGGGCGTATGCGTTTTTTCCTGAATATATTCAGGAAAAAACGCATACGCACTTTTTGGCCAAGTGCATCATTGTGGACGTTCTGCCTCTTTTCCTATGCTTTCAATGCAATTCCAGTCTACCTCCTGAAATCGGTTTCCTGCAATTCTGCCCCGCTTTCAAGTCCTCTTGGCAGCCTTACTTCAGTATATTTTTGGACGATAGTTGTCATTTATAACTCTGCAGGTTTGTGAATTACAGTGCCCCTGAGCTCCTTTCTTCAACTCGTTTTCTTGTGAGCTGGCCGCAACACCGCAGGATGGCTTCAGGCCCTAATCTGGTTCCGGCACGGCACGCTGAGCCTTTGGTTATTTCCTCTTCCTGGTGGGAAATGAGAGTTAAATTTGCCCGTCCAGACACCTCCAGCTAGTCTCTCATTGGTTCTCGCTATTCCTGTTCATCTTCCGCAGAAATTGCAAACTGGGCCAAACAGGAGGTTAAAGGGACTGACTCTCCAAGTCGGGAGAGTGTTAGTAAAGCGTCTGGAATGTTGCACCCGAGTACCAGGGTACGAAAACTGAGACATATTTGAACACGTCTCCCGATCACATGGTTGATCATACTCTAGGTTCCACATGCATGTTTTAGCTGAAGGAAGAATACCTTAAACCTGGGTAGTTGAAACCCGTGGAATGGGTACCATGCAATATGACTTCAAAGGGTCTTCATTTGCTCACCGAACCTCTCCAATCCTATCACTGCTGCGTTTATGTCCCTGTACACATGCTTGATTCTCTTTCGGAGACATAGCAATCCATAGGTTTTAAGATACTTAAGAGTCAGGTACATTCTTAGGCGTTTAATATGCGGTGTTGAGTCCATTTCGTTGAGCAAGGAGTAGCTCTTGTCTATTCCATATTTGGCTTAAGGAACTTTATCTGTGCTCATTTCAATCTCTGGTTTTATGCAGCACCCCAACTCACCTTTCCCCTTAAACAAGCATAAGTTGGTTTTCTAAATTTGAGACCCTGTTCTGTTCTGTAATTCAGTTCCTGTGTAGCCAAGTTTACATTCCGTGTATTACTGATATCTTATGATGTTTCTTTTTCTGTGTGACTTATTTCAGTTAGAATCATCGTACCTGAATCGACTCATTGTGCTGCTACGGGCCTGATGCCATAGATTTCACTGCTGAGTGATACTGCATTGTACGTAAGTACCACAAGTTCTTTATCCATTTTTCACTTTCTGTGATATTGAACTTGTACGGTAAACGAGGTTCTTGTAAACAGAGGCGTCCCAAACATTGGGGTGGCTGTATCTTTTTGATTTTAATTTCCCTAAGCTATAGGACCATAAGTGGAAGTGCCCTAGGCTCTGTTGCTTTGTTTTTTAGATGTTTCAGGAAACACCATACACTTCTCCCGAGTGTCTGTTGGCAATTTACATCCCGCCCATCAGCATAACAAGGCTCCCAGTTCTCCATGGCCTGTCCTGCCTTTCTGGATTTTACACTTTTTTCAGATGGCCCTTTTGACCGGGGGGAAGTGAGACTTCATTGTAGTGCAGATTTCCTTTGCAAGCTTGCTTGGTTGGCCAAAAAGGGCGTATGCGTTTTTTCCTGAATATATTCAGGAAAAAACGCATACGCCCTTTTTGGCCAAGTGCATCATTGTGGACGTTCTGCCTCTTTTCCTATGCTTTCAATGCAATTCCAGTCTACCTCCTGAAATCGGTTTCCTGCAATTCTGCCCCGCTTTCAAGTCCTCTTGGCAGCCTTACTTCAGTATATTTTTGGACGATAGTTGTCATTTATAACTCTGCAGGTTTGTGAATTACAGTGCCCCTGAGCTCCTTTCTTCAACTCGTTTTCTTGTGAGCTGGCCGCAACACCGCAGGATGGCTTCAGGCCCTAATCTGGTTCCGGCACGGCACGCTGAGCCTTTGGTTATTTCCTCTTCCTGGTGGGAAATGAGAGTTAAATTTGCCCGTCCAGACACCTCCAGCTAGTCTCTCATTGGTTCTCGCTATTCCTGTTCATCTTCCGCAGAAATTGCAAACTGGGCCAAACAGGAGGTTAAAGGGACTGACTCTCCAAGTCGGGAGAGTGTTAGTAAAGCGTCTGGAATGTTGCACCCGAGTACCAGGGTACGAAAACTGAGACATATTTGAACACGTCTCCCGATCACATGGTTGATCATACTCTAGGTTCCACATGCATGTTTTAGCTGAAGGAAGAATACCTTAAACCTGGGTAGTTGAAACCCGTGGAATGGGTACCATGCAATATGACTTCAAAGGGTCTTCATTTGCTCACCGAACCTCTCCAATCCTATCACTGCTGCGTTTATGTCCCTGTACACATGCT
Source organism: Globicephala melas (assembly GCF_963455315.2). Lineage (NCBI taxonomy): Eukaryota > Metazoa > Chordata > Mammalia > Artiodactyla > Delphinidae > Globicephala > Globicephala melas. The sequence goes on from NW_027207744.1 coordinate 59,685, forward strand.
TGATTCTCTTTCGGAGACATAGCAATCCATAGGTTTTAAGATACTTAAGAGTCAGGTACATTCTTAGGCGTTTAATATGCGGTGTTGAGTCCATTTCGTTGAGCAAGGAGTAGCTCTTGTCTATTCCATATTTGGCTTAAGGAACTTTATCTGTGCTCATTTCAATCTCTGGTTTTATGCAGCACTCCAACTCACCTTTCCCCTTAAACAAGCATAAGTTGGTTTTCTAAATTTGAGACCCTGTTCTGTTTTGGAATTCAGTTCCTGTGTAGCCAAGTTTACATTCCGTGTATTACTGATATCTTATGATGTTTCTTTTTCTGTGTGACTTATTTCAGTTAGAATCATCGTACCTGAATCCACTCATTGTGCTGCTATGGGCCTGATGACATAGATTTCACTGCTGAGTGATACTGCATTGTACGTAAGTACCACAAGTTCTTTATCCATTTTTCACTTTCTGTGATATTGAACTTGTACGGTAAACAAGGTTCTTGTAAACAGAGGTGTCCCAAACATTGGGGTGGCTGTATCTTTTTGATTTTAATTTCCCTAAGCTATAGGACCATAAGTGGAAGTGCCCTAGGCTCTGTTGCTTTGTTTTTTAGATGTTTCAGGAAACACCATACACTTCTCCCGAGTGTCTGTTGGCAATTTACATCCCGCCCATCAGCATAACAAGGCTCCCAGTTCTCCATGGCCTGTCCTGCCTTTCTGGATTTTACACTTTTTTCAGATGGCCCTTTTGACCGGGGGGGGGGGGAAGTGAGACTTCATTGTAGTGCAGATTTCCTTTGCAAGCTTGCTTGGTTGGCCAAAAAGGGCGTATGCGTTTTTTCCTGAATATATTCAGGAAAAAACGCATACGCCCTTTTTGGCCAAGTGCATCATTGTGGACGTTCTGCCTCTTTTCCTATGCTTTCAATGCAATTCCAGTCTACCTCCTGAAATCGGTTTCCTGCAATTCTGCTCCGCTTTCAAGTCCTCTTGGCAGCCTTACTTCAGTATATTTTTGGACGATAGTTGTCATTTATAACTCTGCAGGTTTGTGAATTACAGTGCCCCTGAGCTCCTTTCTTCAACTCGTTTTCTTGTGAGCTGGCCGCAACACCGCAGGATGGCTTCAGGCCCTAATCTGGTTCCGGCACGGCACGCTGAGCCTTTGGTTATTTCCTCTTCCTGGTGGGAAATGAGAGTTAAATTTGCCCGTCCAGACACCTCCAGCTAGTCTCTCATTGGTTCTCGCTATTCCTGTTCATCTTCCGCAGAAATTGCAAACTGGGCCAAACAGGAGGTTAAAGGGACTGACTCTCCAAGTCGGGAGAGTGTTAGTAAAGCGTCTGGAATGTTGCACCCGAGTACCAGGGTACGAAAACTGAGACATATTTGAACACGTCTCCCGATCACATGGTTGATCATACTCTAGGTTCCACATGCATGTTTTAGCTGAAGGAAGAATACCTTAAACCTGGGTAGTTGAAACCCGTGGAATGGGTACCATGCAATATGACTTCAAAGGGTCTTCATTTGCTCACCGAACCTCTCCAATCCTATCACTGCTGCGTTTATGTCCCTGTACACATGCTTGATTCTCTTTCGGAGACATAGCAATCCATAGGTTTTAAGATACTTAAGAGTCAGGTACATTCTTAGGCGTTTAATATGCGGTGTTGAGTCCATTTCGTTGAGCAAGGAGTAGCTCTTGTCTATTCCATATTTGGCTTAAGGAACTTTATCTGTGCTCATTTCAATCTCTGGTTTTATGCAGCACCCCAACTCACCTTTCCCCTTAAACAAGCATAAGTTGGTTTTCTAAATTTGAGACCCTGTTCTGTTCTGTAATTCAGTTCCTGTGTAGCCAAGTTTACATTCCGTGTATTACTGATATCTTATGATGTTTCTTTTTCTGTGTGACTTATTTCAGTTAGAATCATCGTACCTGAATCCACTCATTGTGCTGCTACGGGCCTGATGACATAGATTTCACTGCTGAGTGATACTGCATTGTACGTAAGTACCACAAGTTCTTTATCCATTTTTCACTTTCTGTGATATTGAACTTGTACGGTAAACGAGGTTCTTGTAAACAGAGGCGTCCCAAACATTGGGGTGGCTGTATCTTTTTGATTTTAATTTCCCTAAGCTATAGGACCATAAGTGGAAGTGCCCTAGGCTCTGTTGCTTTGTTTTTTAGATGTTTCAGGAAACACCATACACTTCTCCCGAGTGTCTGTTGGCAGTTTACATCCCGCCCATCAGCATAACAAGGCTCCCAGTTCTCCATGGCCTGTCCTGCCTTTCTGGATTTTACACTTTTTTCAGATGGCCCTTTTGACCGGGGGGGGGGGGGGAAGTGAGACTTCATTGTAGTGCAGATTTCCTTTGCAAGCTTGCTTGGTTGGCCAAAAAGGGCGTATGCCTTTTTTCCTGAATATATTCAGGAAAAAACGCATACGCCCTTTTTGGCCAAGTGCATCATTGTGGACGTTCTGCCTCTTTTCCTATGCTTTCAATGCAATTCCAGTCTACCTCCTGAAATCGGTTTCCTGCAATTCTGCCCCGCTTTCAAGTCCTCTTGGCAGCCTTACTTCAGTATATTTTTGGACGATAGTTGTCATTTATAACTCTGCAGTTTTGTGAATTACAGTGCCCCTGAGCTCCTTTCTTCAACTCCTTTTCTTGTGAGTTGGCCGCAACACCGCAGGATGGCTTCAGGCCCTAATCTGGTTCCGGCACGGCACGCTGAGCCTTTGGTTATTTCCTCTTCCTGGTGGGAAATGAGAGTTAAATTTGCCCGTCCAGACACCTCCAGCTAGTCTCTCATTGGTTCTCGCTATTCCTGTTCATCTTCCGCAGAAATTGCAAACTGGGCCAAACAGGAGGTTAAAGGGACTGACTCTCCAAGTCGGGAGAGTGTTAGTAAAGCGTCTGGAATGTTGCACCCGAGTACCAGGGTACGAAAACTGAGACATATTTGAACACGTCTCCCGATCACATGGTTGATCATACTCTAGGTTCCACATGCATGTTTTAGCTGAAGGAAGAATACCTTAAACCTGGGTAGTTGAAACCCGTGGAATGGGTACCATGCAATATGACTTCAAAGGGTCTTCATTTGCTCACCGAACCTCTCCAATCCTATCACTGCTGCGTTTATGTCCCTGTACACATGCTTGATTCTCTTTCGGAGACATAGCAATCCATAGGTTTTAAGATACTTAAGAGTCAGGTACATTCTTAGGCGTTTAATATGCGGTGTTGAGTCCATTTCGTTGAGCAAGGAGTAGCTCTTGTCTATTCCATATTTGGCTTAAGGAACTTTATCTGTGCTCATTTCAATCTCTGGTTTTATGCAGCACCCCAACTCACCTTTCCCCTTAAACAAGCATAAGTTGGTTTTCTAAATTTGAGACCCTGTTCTGTTCTGTAATTCAGTTCCTGTGTAGCCAAGTTTACATTCCGTGTATTACTGATATCTTATGATGTTTCTTTTTCTGTGTGACTTATTTCAGTTAGAATCATCGTACCTGAATCCACTCATTGTGCTGCTACGGGCCTGATGACATAGATTTCACTGCTGAGTGATACTGCATTGTACGTAAGTACCACAAGTTCTTTATCCATTTTTCACTTTCTGTGATATTGAACTTGTACGGTAAACGAGGTTCTTGTAAACAGAGGCGTCCCAAACATTGGGGTGGCTGTATCTTTTTGATTTTAATTTCCCTAAGCTATAGGACCATAAGTGGAAGTGCCCTAGGCTCTGTTGCTTTGTTTTTTAGATGTTTCAGGAAACTCCATACACTTCTCCCGAGTGTCTGTTGGCAATTTACATCCCGCCCATCAGCATAACAAGGCTCCCAGTTCTCCATGGCCTGTCCTGCCTTTCTGGATTTTACACTTTTTTCAGATGGCCCTTTTGACCGGGGGGAAGTGAGACTTCATTGTAGTGCAGATTTCCTTTGCAAGCTTGCTTGGTTGGCCAAAAAGGGCGTATGCGTTTTTTCCTGAATATATTCAGGAAAAAACGCATACGCCCTTTTTGGCCAAGTGCATCATTGTGGACGTTCTGCCTCTTTTCCTATGCTTTCAATGCAATTCCAGTCTACCTCCTGAAATCGGTTTCCTGCAATTCTGCCCCGCTTTCAAGTCCTCTTGGCAGCCTTACTTCAGTATATTTTTGGACGGTAGTTGTCATTTATAACTCTGCAGGTTTGTGAATTACAGTGCCCCTGAGCTCCTTTCTTCAACTCGTTTTCTTGTGAGCTGGCCGCAACACCGCAGGATGGCTTCAGGCCCTAATCTGGTTCCGGCACGGCACGCTGAGCCTTTGGTTATTTCCTCTTCCTGGTGGGAAATGAGAGTTAAATTTGCCCGTCCAGACACCTCCAGCTAGTCTCTCATTGGTTCTCGCTATTCCTGTTCATCTTCCGCAGAAATTGCAAACTGGGCCAAACAGGAGGTTAAAGGGACTGACTCTCCAAGTCGGGAGAGTGTTAGTAAAGCGTCTGGAATGTTGCACCCGAGTACCAGGGTACGAAAACTGAGACATATTTGAACACGTCTCCCGATCACATGGTTGATCATACTCTAGGTTCCACATGCATGTTTTAGCTGAAGGAAGAATACCTTAAACCTGGGTAGTTGAAACCCGTGGAATGGGTACCATGCAATATGACTTCAAAGGGTCTTCATTTGCTCACCGAACCTCTCCAATCCTATCACTGCTGCGTTTATGTCCCTGTACACATGCTTGATTCTCTTTCGGAGACATAGCAATCCATAGGTTTTAAGATACTTAAGAGTCAGGTACATTCTTAGGCGTTTAATATGCGGTGTTGAGTCCATTTCGTTGAGCAAGGAGTAGCTCTTGTCTATTCCATATTTGGCTTAAGGAACTTTATCTGTGCTCATTTCAATCTCTGGTTTTATGCAGCACCCCAACTCACCTTTCCCCTTAAACAAGCATAAGTTGGTTTTCTAAATTTGAGACCCTGTTCTGTTCTGTAATTCAGTTCCTGTGTAGCCAAGTTTACATTCCGTGTATTACTGATATCTTATGATGTTTCTTTTTCTGTGTGACTTATTTCAGTTAGAATCATCGTACCTGAATCCACTCATTGTGCTGCTACGGGCCTGATGACATAGATTTCACTGCTGAGTGATACTGCATTGTACGTAAGTACCACAAGTTCTTTATCCATTTTTCACTTTCTGTGATATTGAACTTGTACGGTAAACGAGGTTCTTGTAAACAGAGGCGTCCCAAACATTGGGGTGGCTGTATCTTTTTGATTTTAATTTCCCTAAGCTATAGGACCATAAGTGGAAGTGCCCTAGGCTCTGTTGCTTTGTTTTTTAGATGTTTCAGGAAACACCATACACTTCTCCCGAGTGTCTGTTGGCAATTTACATCCCGCCCATCAGCATAACAAGGCTCCCAGTTCTCCATGGCCTCTCCTGCCTTTCTGGATTTTACACTTTTTTCAGATGGCCCTTTTGACCGGGGGGAAGTGAGACTTCATTGTAGTGCAGATTTCCTTTGCAAGCTTGCTTGGTTGGCCAAAAAGGGCGTATGCGTTTTTTCCTGAATATATTCAGGAAAAAACGCATACGCACTTTTTGGCCAAGTGCATCATTGTGGACGTTCTGCCTCTTTTCCTATGCTTTCAATGCAATTCCAGTCTACCTCCTGAAATCGGTTTCCTGCAATTCTGCCCCGCTTTCAAGTCCTCTTGGCAGCCTTACTTCAGTATATTTTTGGACGATAGTTGTCATTTATAACTCTGCAGGTTTGTGAATTACAGTGCCCCTGAGCTCCTTTCTTCAACTCGTTTTCTTGTGAGTTGGCCGCAACACCGCAGGATGGCTTCAGGCCCTAATCTGGTTCCGGCACGGCACGCTGAGCCTTTGGTTATTTCCTCTTCCTGGTGGGAAATGAGAGTTAAATTTGCCCGTCCAGACACCTCCAGCTAGTCTCTCATTGGTTCTCGCTATTCCTGTTCATCTTCCGCAGAAATTGCAAACTGGGCCAAACAGGAGGTTAAAGGGACTGACTCTCCAAGTCGGGAGAGTGTTAGTAAAGCGTCTGGAATGTTGCACCCGAGTACCAGGGTACGAAAACTGAGACATATTTGAACACGTCTCCCGATCACATGGTTGATCATACTCTAGGTTCCACATGCATGTTTTAGCTGAAGGAAGAATACCTTAAACCTGGGTAGTTGAAACCCGTGGAATGGGTACCATGCAATATGACTTCAAAGGGTCTTCATTTGCTCACCGAACCTCTCCAATCCTATCACTGCTGCGTTTATGTCCCTGTACACATGCTTGATTCTCTTTCGGAGACATAGCAATCCATAGGTTTTAAGATACTTAAGAGTCAGGTACATTCTTAGGCGTTTAATATGCGGTGTTGAGTCCATTTCGTTGAGCAAGGAGTAGCTCTTGTCTATTCCATATTTGGCTTAAGGAACTTTATCTGTGCTCATTTCAATCTCTGGTTTTATGCAGCACCCCAACTCACCTTTACCCTTAAACAAGCATAAGTTGGTTTTCTAAATTTGAGACCCTGTTCTGTTCTGTAATTCAGTTCCTGTGTAGCCAAGTTTACATTCCGTGTATTACTGATATCTTATGATGTTTCTTTTTCTGTGTGACTTATTTCAGTTAGAATCATCGTACCTGAATCCACTCATTGTGCTGCTACGGGCCTGATGACATAGATTTCACTGCTGAGTGATACTGCATTGTACGTAAGTACCACAAGTTCTTTATCCATTTTTCACTTTCTGTGATATTGAACTTGTACGGTAAACGAGGTTCTTGTAAACAGAGGCGTCCCAAACATTGGGGTGGCTGTATCTTTTTGATTTTAATTTCCCTAAGCTATAGGACCATAAGTGGAAGTGCCCTAGGCTCTGTTGCTTTGTTTTTTAGATGTTTCAGGAAACACCATACACTTCTCCCGAGTGTCTGTTGGCAGTTTACATCCCGCCCATCAGCATAACAAGGCTCCCAGTTCTCCATGGCCTGTCCTGCCTTTCTGGATTTTACACTTTTTTCAGATGGCCCTTTTGACCGGGGGGAAGTGAGACTTCATTGTAGTGCAGATTTCCTTTGCAAGCTTGCTTGGTTGGCCAAAAAGGGCGTATGCGTTTTTTCCTGAATATATTCAGGAAAAAACGCATACGCCCTTTTTGGCCAAGTGCATCATTGTGGACGTTCTGCCTCTTTTCCTATGCTTTCAATGCAATTCCAGTCTACCTCCTGAAATCGGTTTCCTGCAATTCTGCCCCGCTTTCAAGTCCTCTTGGCAGCCTTACTTCAGTATATTTTTGGACGATAGTTGTCATTTATAACTCTGCAGGTTTGTGAATTACAGTGCCCCTGAGCTCCTTTCTTCAACTCGTTTTCTTGTGAGCTGGCCGCAACACCGCAGGATGGCTTCAGGCCCTAATCTGGTTCCGGCACGGCACGCTGAGCCTTTGGTTATTTCCTCTTCCTGGTGGGAAATGAGAGTTAAATTTGCCCGTCCAGACACCTCCAGCTAGTCTCTCATTGGTTCTCACTATTCCTGTTCATCTTCCGCAGAAATTGCAAACTGGGCCAAACAGGAGGTTAAAGGGACTGACTCTCCAAGTCGGGAGAGTGTTAGTAAAGCGTCTGGAATGTTGCACCCGAGTACCAGGGTACGAAAACTGAGACATATTTGAACACGTCTCCCGATCACATGGTTGATCATACTCTAGGTTCCACATGCATGTTTTAGCTGAAGGAAGAATACCTTAAACCTGGGTAGTTGAAACCCGTGGAATGGGTACCATGCAATATGACTTCAAAGGGTCTTCATTTGCTCACCGAACCTCTCCAATCCTATCACTGCTGCGTTTATGTCCCTGTACACATGCTTGATTCTCTTTCGGAGACATTAGCAATCCATAGGTTTTAAGATACTTAAGAGTCAGGTACATTCTTAGGCGTTTAATATGCGGTGTTGAGTCCATTTCGTTGAGCAAGGAGTAGCTCTTGTCTATTCCATATTTGGCTTAAGGAACTTTATCTGTGCTCATTTCAATCTCTGGTTTTATGCAGCACCCCAACTCACCTTTCCCCTTAAACAAGCATAAGTTGGTTTTCTAAATTTGAGACCCTGTTCTGTTCTGTAATTCAGTTCCTGTGTAGCCAAGTTTACATTCCGTGTATTACTGATATCTTATGATGTTTCTTTTTCTGTGTGACTTATTTCAGTTAGAATCATCGTACCTGAATCCACTCATTGTGCTGCTACGGGCCTGATGACATAGATTTCACTGCTGAGTGATACTGCATTGTACGTAAGTACCACAAGTTCTTTATCCATTTTTCACTTTCTGTGATATTGAACCTGTACGGTAAACGAGGTTCTTGTAAACAGAGGCGTCCCAAACTTTGGGGTGGCTGTGTCTTTTTGATTTTAATTTCCCTAAGCTATAGGACCATAAGTGGAAGTGCCCTAGGCTCTGTTGCTTTGTTTTTTAGATGTTTCAGGAAACACCATACACTTCTCCCGAGTGTCTGTTGGCAGTTTACATCCCGCCCATCAGCATAACAAGGCTCCCAGTTCTCCATGGCCTGTCCTGCCTTTCTGGATTTTACACTTTTTTCAGATGGCCCTTTTGACCGGGGGGAAGTGAGACTTCATTGTAGTGCAGATTTCCTTTGCAAGCTTGCTTGGTTGGCCAAAAAGGGCGTATGCGTTTTTTCCTGAATATATTCAGGAAAAAACGCATACGCCCTTTTTGGCCAAGTGCATCATTGTGGACGTTCTGCCTCTTTTCCTATGCTTTCAATGCAATTCCAGTCTACCTCCTGAAATCGGTTTCCTGCAATTCTGCCCCGCTTTCAAGTCCTCTTGGCAGCCTTACTTCAGTATATTTTTGGACGATAGTTGTCATTTATAACTCTGCAGGTTTGTGAATTACAGTGCCCCTGAGCTCCTTTCTTCAACTCGTTTTCTTGTGAGCTGGCCGCAACACCGCAGGATGGCTTCAGGCCCTAATCTGGTTCCGGCACGGCACGCTGAGCCTTTGGTTATTTCCTCTTCCTGGTGGGAAATGAGAGTTAAATTTGCCCGTCCAGACACCTCCAGCTAGTCTCTCATTGGTTCTCACTATTCCTGTTCATCTTCCGCAGAAATTGCAAACTGGGCCAAACAGGAGGTTAAAGGGACTGACTCTCCAAGTCGGGAGAGTGTTAGTAAAGCGTCTGGAATGTTGCACCCGAGTACCAGGGTACGAAAACTGAGACATATTTGAACACGTCTCCCGATCACATGGTTGATCATACTCTAGGTTCCACATGCATGTTTTAGCTGAAGGAAGAATACCTTAAACCTGGGTAGTTGAAACCCGTGGAATGGGTACCATGCAATATGACTTCAAAGGGTCTTCATTTGCTCACCGAACCTCTCCAATCCTATCACTGCTGCGTTTATGTCCCTGTACACATGCTTGATTCTCTTTCGGAGACATTAGCAATCCATAGGTTTTAAGATACTTAAGAGTCAGGTACATTCTTAGGCGTTTAATATGCGGTGTTGAGTCCATTTCGTTGAGCAAGGAGTAGCTCTTGTCTATTCCATATTTGGCTTAAGGAACTTTATCTGTGCTCATTTCAATCTCTGGTTTTATGCAGCACCCCAACTCACCTTTCCCCTTAAACAAGCATAAGTTGGTTTTCTAAATTTGAGACCCTGTTCTGTTCTGTAATTCAGTTCCTGTGTAGCCAAGTTTACATTCCGTGTATTACTGATATCTTATGATGTTTCTTTTTCTGTGTGACTTATTTCAGTTAGAATCATCGTACCTGAATCCACTCATTGTGCTGCTACGGGCCTGATGACATAGATTTCACTGCTGAGTGATACTGCATTGTACGTAAGTACCACAAGTTCTTTATCCATTTTTCACTTTCTGTGATATTGAACTTGTACGGTAAACGAGGTTCTTGTAAACAGAGGCGTCCCAAACATTGGGGTGGCTGTATCTTTTTGATTTTAATTTCCCTAAGCTATAGGACCATAAGTGGAAGTGCCCTAGGCTCTGTTGCTTTGTTTTTTAGATGTTTCAGGAAACACCATACACTTCTCCCGAGTGTCTGTTGGCAGTTTACATCCCGCCCATCAGCATAACAAGGCTCCCAGTTCTCCATGGCCTGTCCTGCCTTTCTGGATTTTACACTTTTTTCAGATGGCCCTTTTGACCGGGGGGAAGTGAGACTTCATTGTAGTGCAGATTTCCTTTGCAAGCTTGCTTGGTTGGCCAAAAAGGGCGTATGCGTTTTTTCCTGAATATATTCAGGAAAAAACGCATACGCCCTTTTTGGCCAAGTGCATCATTGTGGACGTTCTGCCTCTTTTCCTATGCTTTCAATGCAATTCCAGTCTACCTCCTGAAATCGGTTTCCTGCAATTCTGCCCCGCTTTCAAGTCCTCTTGGCAGCCTTAGTTCAGTATATTTTTGGACGATAGTTGTCATTTATAACTCTGCAGGTTTGTGAATTACAGTGCCCCTGAGCTCCTTTCTTCAACTCGTTTTCTTGTGAGCTGGCCGCAACACCGCAGGATGGCTTCAGGCCCTAATCTGGTTCCGGCACGGCACGCTGAGCCTTTGGTTCTTTCCTCTTCCTGGTGGGAAATGAGAGTTAAATTTGCCCGTCCAGACACCTCCAGCTAGTCTCTCATTGGTTCTCGCTATTCCTGTTCATCTTCCGCAGAAATTGCAAACTGGGCCAAACAGGAGGTTAAAGGGACTGACTCTCCAAGTCGGGAGAGTGTTAGTAAAGCGTCTGGAATGTTGCACCCGAGTACCAGGGTACGAAAACTGAGACATATTTGAACACGTCTCCCGATCACATGGTTGATCATACTCTAGGTTCCACATGCATGTTTTAGCTGAAGGAAGAATACCTTAAACCTGGGTAGTTGAAACCCGTGGAATGGGTACCATGCAATATGACTTCAAAGGGTCTTCATTTGCTCACCGAACCTCTCCAATCCTATCACTGCTGCGTTTATGTCCCTGTACACATGCTTGATTCTCTTTCGGAGACATAGCAATCCATAGGTTTTAAGATACTTAAGAGTCAGGTACATTCTTAGGCGTTTAATATGCGGTGTTGAGTCCATTTCGTTGAGCAAGGAGTAGCTCTTGTCTATTCCATATTTGGCTTAAGGAACTTTATCTGTGCTCATTTCAATCTCTGGTTTTATGCAGCACCCCAACTCACCTTTCCCCTTAAACAAGCATAAGTTGGTTTTCTAAATTTGAGACCCTGTTCTGTTCTGTAATTCAGTTCCTGTGTAGCCAAGTTTACATTCCCTGTATTAGTGATATCTTATGATGTTTCTTTTTCTGTGTGACTTATTTCAGTTAGAATCATCGTACCTGAATCCACTCATTGTGCTGCTACGGGCCTGATGACATAGATTTCACTGCTGAGTGATACTGCATTGTACGTAAGTACCACAAGTTCTTTATCCATTTTTCACTTTCTGTGATATTGAACTTGTACGGTAAACGAGGTTCTTGTAAACAGAGGCGTCCCAAACATTGGGGTGGCTGTATCTTTTTGATTTTAATTTCCCTAAGCTATAGGACCATAAGTGGAAGTGCCCTAGGCTCTGTTGCTTTGTTTTTTAGATGTTTCAGGAAACACCATACACTTCTCCCGAGTGTCTGTTGGCAGTTTACATCCCGCCCATCAGCATAACAAGGCTCCCAGTTCTCCATGGCCTGTCCTGCCTTTCTGGATTTTACACTTTTTTCAGATGGCCCTTTTGACCGGGGGGAAGTGAGACTTCATTGTAGTGCAGATTTCCTTTGCAAGCTTGCTTGGTTGGCCAAAAAGGGCGTATGCGTTTTTTCCTGAATATATTCAGGAAAAAACGCATACGCCCTTTTTGGCCAAGTGCATCATTGTGGACGTTCTGCCTCTTTTCCTATGCTTTCAATGCAATTCCAGTCTACCTCCTGAAATCGGTTTCCTGCAATTCTGCCCCGCTTTCAAGTCCTCTTGGCAGCCTTACTTCAGTATATTTTTGGACGATAGTTGTCATTTATAACTCTGCAGGTTTGTGAATTACAGTGCCCCTGAGCTCCTTTCTTCAACTCGTTTTCTTGTGAGCTGGCCGCAACACCGCAGGATGGCTTCAGGCCCTAATCTGGTTCCGGCACGGCACGCTGAGCCTTTGGTTATTTCCTCTTCCTGGTGGGAAATGAGAGTTAAATTTGCCCGTCCAGACACCTCCAGCTAGTCTCTCATTGGTTCTCGCTATTCCTGTTCATCTTCCGCAGAAATTGCAAACTGGGCCAAACAGGAGGTTAAAGGGACTGACTCTCCAAGTCGGGAGAGTGTTAGTAAAGCGTCTGGAATGTTGCACCCGAGTACCAGGGTACGAAAACTGAGACATATTTGAACACGTCTCCCGATCACATGGTTGATCATACTCTAGGTTCCACATGCATGTTTTAGCTGAAGGAAGAATACCTTAAACCTGGGTAGTTGAAACCCGTGGAATGGGTACCATGCAATATGACTTCAAAGGGTCTTCATTTGCTCACCGAACCTCTCCAATCCTATCACTGCTGCGTTTATGTCCCTGTACACATGCTTGATTCTCTTTCGGAGACATAGCAATCCATAGGTTTTAAGATACTTAAGAGTCAGGTACATTCTTAGGCGTTTAATATGCGGTGTTGAGTCCATTTCATTGAGCAAGGAGTAGCTCTTGTCTATTCCATATTTGGCTTAAGGAACTTTATCTGTGCTCATTTCAATCTCTGGTTTTATGCAGCACCCCAACTCACCTTTACCCTTAAACAAGCATAAGTTGGTTTTCTAAATTTGAGACCCTGTTCTGTTCTGTAATTCAGTTCCTGTGTAGCCAAGTTTACATTCCGTGTATTACTGATATCTTATGATGTTTCTTTTTCTGTGTGACTTATTTCAGTTAGAATCATCGTACCTGAATCCACTCATTGTGCTGCTACGGGCCTGATGACATAGATTTCACTGCTGAGTGATACTGCATTGTACGTAAGTACCACAAGTTCTTTATCCATTTTTCACTTTCTGTGATATTGAACTTGTACGGTAAACGAGGTTCTTGTAAACAGAGGCGTCCCAAACATTGGGGTGGCTGTATCTTTTTGATTTTAATTTCCCTAAGCTATAGGACCATAAGTGGAAGTGCCCTAGGCTCTGTTGCTTTGTTTTTTAGATGTTTCAGGAAACACCATACACTTCTCCCGAGTGTCTGTTGGCAGTTTACATCCCGCCCATCAGCATAACAAGGCTCCCAGTTCTCCATGGCCTGTCCTGCCTTTCTGGATTTTACACTTTTTTCAGATGGCCCTTTTGACCGGGGGGGGGGGAGTGAGACTTCATTGTAGTGCAGATTTCCTTTGCAAGCTTGCTTGGTTGGCCAAAAAGGGCGTATGCGTTTTTTCCTGAATATATTCAGGAAAAAACGCATACGCCCTTTTTGGCCAAGTGCATCATTGTGGACGTTCTGCCTCTTTTCCTATGCTTTCAATGCAATTCCAGTCTACCTCCTGAAATCGGTTTCCTGCAATTCTGCCCCGCTTTCAAGTCCTCTTGGCAGCCTTACTTCAGTATATTTTTGGACGATAGTTGTCATTTATAACTCTGCAGGTTTGTGAATTACAGTGCCCCTGAGCTCCTTTCTTCAACTCGTTTTCTTGTGAGCTGGCCGCAACACCGCAGGATGGCTTCAGGCCCTAATCTGGTTCCGGCACGGCACGCTGAGCCTTTGGTTATTTCCTCTTCCTGGTGGGAAATGAGAGTTAAATTTGCCCGTCCAGACACCTCCAGCTAGTCTCTCATTGGTTCTCGCTATTCCTGTTCATCTTCCGCAGAAATTGCAAACTGGGCCAAACAGGAGGTTAAAGGGACTGACTCTCCAAGTCGGGAGAGTGTTAGTAAAGCGTCTGGAATGTTGCACCCGAGTACCAGGGTACGAAAACTGAGACATATTTGAACACGTCTCCCGATCACATGGTTGATCATACTCTAGGTTCCACATGCATGTTTTAGCTGAAGGAAGAATACCTTAAACCTGGGTAGTTGAAACCCGTGGAATGGGTACCATGCAATATGACTTCAAAGGGTCTTCATTTGCTCACCGAACCTCTCCAATCCTATCACTGCTGCGTTTATGTCCCTGTACACATGCTTGATTCTCTTTCGGAGACATAGCAATCCATAGGTTTTAAGATACTTAAGAGTCAGGTACATTCTTAGGCGTTTAATATGCGGTGTTGAGTCCATTTCGTTGAGCAAGGAGTAGCTCTTGTCTATTCCATATTTGGCTTAAGGAACTTTATCTGTGCTCATTTCAATCTCTGGTTTTATGCAGCACCCCAACTCACCTTTCCCCTTAAACAAGCATAAGTTGGTTTTCTAAATTTGAGACCCTGTTCTGTTCTGTAATTCAGTTCCTGTGTAGCCAAGTTTACATTCCGTGTATTACTGATATCTTATGATGTTTCTTTTTCTGTGTGACTTATTTCAGTTAGAATCATCGTACCTGAATCGACTCATTGTGCTGCTACGGGCCTGATGCCATAGATTTCACTGCTGAGTGATACTGCATTGTACGTAAGTACCACAAGTTCTTTATCCATTTTTCACTTTCTGTGATATTGAACTTGTACGGTAAACGAGGTTCTTGTAAACAGAGGCGTCCCAAACATTGGGGTGGCTGTATCTTTTTGATTTTAATTTCCCTAAGCTATAGGACCATAAGTGGAAGTGCCCTAGGCTCTGTTGCTTTGTTTTTTAGATGTTTCAGGAAACACCATACACTTCTCCCGAGTGTCTGTTGGCAATTTACATCCCGCCCATCAGCATAACAAGGCTCCCAGTTCTCCATGGCCTGTCCTGCCTTTCTGGATTTTACACTTTTTTCAGATGGCCCTTTTGACCGGGGGGAAGTGAGACTTCATTGTAGTGCAGATTTCCTTTGCAAGCTTGCTTGGTTGGCCAAAAAGGGCGTATGCGTTTTTTCCTGAATATATTCAGGAAAAAACGCATACGCCCTTTTTGGCCAAGTGCATCATTGTGGACGTTCTGCCTCTTTTCCTATGCTTTCAATGCAATTCCAGTCTACCTCCTGAAATCGGTTTCCTGCAATTCTGCCCCGCTTTCAAGTCCTCTTGGCAGCCTTACTTCAGTATATTTTTGGACGATAGTTGTCATTTATAACTCTGCAGGTTTGTGAATTACAGTGCCCCTGAGCTCCTTTCTTCAACTCGTTTTCTTGTGAGCTGGCCGCAACACCGCAGGATGGCTTCAGGCCCTAATCTGGTTCCGGCACGGCACGCTGAGCCTTTGGTTATTTCCTCTTCCTGGTGGGAAATGAGAGTTAAATTTGCCCGTCCAGACACCTCCAGCTAGTCTCTCATTGGTTCTCGCTATTCCTGTTCATCTTCCGCAGAAATTGCAAACTGGGCCAAACAGGAGGTTAAAGGGACTGACTCTCCAAGTCGGGAGAGTGTTAGTAAAGCGTCTGGAATGTTGCACCCGAGTACCAGGGTACGAAAACTGAGACATATTTGAACACGTCTCCCGATCACATGGTTGATCATACTCTAGGTTCCACATGCATGTTTTAGCTGAAGGAAGAATACCTTAAACCTGGGTAGTTGAAACCCGTGGAATGGGTACCATGCAATATGACTTCAAAGGGTCTTCATTTGCTCACCGAACCTCTCCAATCCTATCACTGCTGCGTTTATGTCCCTGTACACATGCTTGATTCTCTTTCGGAGACATAGCAATCCATAGGTTTTAAGATACTTAAGAGTCAGGTACATTCTTAGGCGTTTAATATGCGGTGTTGAGTCCATTTCGTTGAGCAAGGAGTAGCTCTTGTCTATTCCATATTTGGCTTAAGGAACTTTATCTGTGCTCATTTCAATCTCTGGTTTTATGCAGCACTCCAACTCACCTTTCCCCTTAAACAAGCATAAGTTGGTTTTCTAAATTTGAGACCCTGTTCTGTTTTGGAATTCAGTTCCTGTGTAGCCAAGTTTACATTCCGTGTATTACTGATATCTTATGATGTTTCTTTTTCTGTGTGACTTATTTCAGTTAGAATCATCGTACCTGAATCCACTCATTGTGCTGCTATGGGCCTGATGACATAGATTTCACTGCTGAGTGATACTGCATTGTACGTAAGTACCACAAGTTCTTTATCCATTTTTCACTTTCTGTGATATTGAACTTGTACGGTAAACAAGGTTCTTGTAAACAGAGGTGTCCCAAACATTGGGGTGGCTGTATCTTTTTGATTTTAATTTCCCTAAGCTATAGGACCATAAGTGGAAGTGCCCTAGGCTCTGTTGCTTTGTTTTTTAGATGTTTCAGGAAACACCATACACTTCTCCCGAGTGTCTGTTGGCAATTTACATCCCGCCCATCAGCATAACAAGGCTCCCAGTTCTCCATGGCCTGTCCTGCCTTTCTGGATTTTACACTTTTTTCAGATGGCCCTTTTGACCGGGGGGGGGGGGAAGTGAGACTTCATTGTAGTGCAGATTTCCTTTGCAAGCTTGCTTGGTTGGCCAAAAAGGGCGTATGCGTTTTTTCCTGAATATATTCAGGAAAAAACGCATACGCCCTTTTTGGCCAAGTGCATCATTGTGGACGTTCTGCCTCTTTTCCTATGCTTTCAATGCAATTCCAGTCTACCTCCTGAAATCGGTTTCCTGCAATTCTGCTCCGCTTTCAAGTCCTCTTGGCAGCCTTACTTCAGTATATTTTTGGACGATAGTTGTCATTTATAACTCTGCAGGTTTGTGAATTACAGTGCCCCTGAGCTCCTTTCTTCAACTCGTTTTCTTGTGAGCTGGCCGCAACACCGCAGGATGGCTTCAGGCCCTAATCTGGTTCCGGCACGGCACGCTGAGCCTTTGGTTATTTCCTCTTCCTGGTGGGAAATGAGAGTTAAATTTGCCCGTCCAGACACCTCCAGCTAGTCTCTCATTGGTTCTCGCTATTCCTGTTCATCTTCCGCAGAAATTGCAAACTGGGCCAAACAGGAGGTTAAAGGGACTGACTCTCCAAGTCGGGAGAGTGTTAGTAAAGCGTCTGGAATGTTGCACCCGAGTACCAGGGTACGAAAACTGAGACATATTTGAACACGTCTCCCGATCACATGGTTGATCATACTCTAGGTTCCACATGCATGTTTTAGCTGAAGGAAGAATACCTTAAACCTGGGTAGTTGAAACCCGTGGAATGGGTACCATGCAATATGACTTCAAAGGGTCTTCATTTGCTCACCGAACCTCTCCAATCCTATCACTGCTGCGTTTATGTCCCTGTACACATGCTTGATTCTCTTTCGGAGACATAGCAATCCATAGGTTTTAAGATACTTAAGAGTCAGGTACATTCTTAGGCGTTTAATATGCGGTGTTGAGTCCATTTCGTTGAGCAAGGAGTAGCTCTTGTCTATTCCATATTTGGCTTAAGGAACTTTATCTGTGCTCATTTCAATCTCTGGTTTTATGCAGCACCCCAACTCACCTTTCCCCTTAAACAAGCATAAGTTGGTTTTCTAAATTTGAGACCCTGTTCTGTTCTGTAATTCAGTTCCTGTGTAGCCAAGTTTACATTCCGTGTATTACTGATATCTTATGATGTTTCTTTTTCTGTGTGACTTATTTCAGTTAGAATCATCGTACCTGAATCCACTCATTGTGCTGCTACGGGCCTGATGACATAGATTTCACTGCTGAGTGATACTGCATTGTACGTAAGTACCACAAGTTCTTTATCCATTTTTCACTTTCTGTGATATTGAACTTGTACGGTAAACGAGGTTCTTGTAAACAGAGGCGTCCCAAACATTGGGGTGGCTGTATCTTTTTGATTTTAATTTCCCTAAGCTATAGGACCATAAGTGGAAGTGCCCTAGGCTCTGTTGCTTTGTTTTTTAGATGTTTCAGGAAACACCATACACTTCTCCCGAGTGTCTGTTGGCAGTTTACATCCCGCCCATCAGCATAACAAGGCTCCCAGTTCTCCATGGCCTGTCCTGCCTTTCTGGATTTTACACTTTTTTCAGATGGCCCTTTTGACCGGGGGGGGGGGGGGAAGTGAGACTTCATTGTAGTGCAGATTTCCTTTGCAAGCTTGCTTGGTTGGCCAAAAAGGGCGTATGCCTTTTTTCCTGAATATATTCAGGAAAAAACGCATACGCCCTTTTTGGCCAAGTGCATCATTGTGGACGTTCTGCCTCTTTTCCTATGCTTTCAATGCAATTCCAGTCTACCTCCTGAAATCGGTTTCCTGCAATTCTGCCCCGCTTTCAAGTCCTCTTGGCAGCCTTACTTCAGTATATTTTTGGACGATAGTTGTCATTTATAACTCTGCAGTTTTGTGAATTACAGTGCCCCTGAGCTCCTTTCTTCAACTCCTTTTCTTGTGAGTTGGCCGCAACACCGCAGGATGGCTTCAGGCCCTAATCTGGTTCCGGCACGGCACGCTGAGCCTTTGGTTATTTCCTCTTCCTGGTGGGAAATGAGAGTTAAATTTGCCCGTCCAGACACCTCCAGCTAGTCTCTCATTGGTTCTCGCTATTCCTGTTCATCTTCCGCAGAAATTGCAAACTGGGCCAAACAGGAGGTTAAAGGGACTGACTCTCCAAGTCGGGAGAGTGTTAGTAAAGCGTCTGGAATGTTGCACCCGAGTACCAGGGTACGAAAACTGAGACATATTTGAACACGTCTCCCGATCACATGGTTGATCATACTCTAGGTTCCACATGCATGTTTTAGCTGAAGGAAGAATACCTTAAACCTGGGTAGTTGAAACCCGTGGAATGGGTACCATGCAATATGACTTCAAAGGGTCTTCATTTGCTCACCGAACCTCTCCAATCCTATCACTGCTGCGTTTATGTCCCTGTACACATGCTTGATTCTCTTTCGGAGACATAGCAATCCATAGGTTTTAAGATACTTAAGAGTCAGGTACATTCTTAGGCGTTTAATATGCGGTGTTGAGTCCATTTCGTTGAGCAAGGAGTAGCTCTTGTCTATTCCATATTTGGCTTAAGGAACTTTATCTGTGCTCATTTCAATCTCTGGTTTTATGCAGCACCCCAACTCACCTTTCCCCTTAAACAAGCATAAGTTGGTTTTCTAAATTTGAGACCCTGTTCTGTTCTGTAATTCAGTTCCTGTGTAGCCAAGTTTACATTCCGTGTATTACTGATATCTTATGATGTTTCTTTTTCTGTGTGACTTATTTCAGTTAGAATCATCGTACCTGAATCCACTCATTGTGCTGCTACGGGCCTGATGACATAGATTTCACTGCTGAGTGATACTGCATTGTACGTAAGTACCACAAGTTCTTTATCCATTTTTCACTTTCTGTGATATTGAACTTGTACGGTAAACGAGGTTCTTGTAAACAGAGGCGTCCCAAACATTGGGGTGGCTGTATCTTTTTGATTTTAATTTCCCTAAGCTATAGGACCATAAGTGGAAGTGCCCTAGGCTCTGTTGCTTTGTTTTTTAGATGTTTCAGGAAACTCCATACACTTCTCCCGAGTGTCTGTTGGCAATTTACATCCCGCCCATCAGCATAACAAGGCTCCCAGTTCTCCATGGCCTGTCCTGCCTTTCTGGATTTTACACTTTTTTCAGATGGCCCTTTTGACCGGGGGGAAGTGAGACTTCATTGTAGTGCAGATTTCCTTTGCAAGCTTGCTTGGTTGGCCAAAAAGGGCGTATGCGTTTTTTCCTGAATATATTCAGGAAAAAACGCATACGCCCTTTTTGGCCAAGTGCATCATTGTGGACGTTCTGCCTCTTTTCCTATGCTTTCAATGCAATTCCAGTCTACCTCCTGAAATCGGTTTCCTGCAATTCTGCCCCGCTTTCAAGTCCTCTTGGCAGCCTTACTTCAGTATATTTTTGGACGGTAGTTGTCATTTATAACTCTGCAGGTTTGTGAATTACAGTGCCCCTGAGCTCCTTTCTTCAACTCGTTTTCTTGTGAGCTGGCCGCAACACCGCAGGATGGCTTCAGGCCCTAATCTGGTTCCGGCACGGCACGCTGAGCCTTTGGTTATTTCCTCTTCCTGGTGGGAAATGAGAGTTAAATTTGCCCGTCCAGACACCTCCAGCTAGTCTCTCATTGGTTCTCGCTATTCCTGTTCATCTTCCGCAGAAATTGCAAACTGGGCCAAACAGGAGGTTAAAGGGACTGACTCTCCAAGTCGGGAGAGTGTTAGTAAAGCGTCTGGAATGTTGCACCCGAGTACCAGGGTACGAAAACTGAGACATATTTGAACACGTCTCCCGATCACATGGTTGATCATACTCTAGGTTCCACATGCATGTTTTAGCTGAAGGAAGAATACCTTAAACCTGGGTAGTTGAAACCCGTGGAATGGGTACCATGCAATATGACTTCAAAGGGTCTTCATTTGCTCACCGAACCTCTCCAATCCTATCACTGCTGCGTTTATGTCCCTGTACACATGCTTGATTCTCTTTCGGAGACATAGCAATCCATAGGTTTTAAGATACTTAAGAGTCAGGTACATTCTTAGGCGTTTAATATGCGGTGTTGAGTCCATTTCGTTGAGCAAGGAGTAGCTCTTGTCTATTCCATATTTGGCTTAAGGAACTTTATCTGTGCTCATTTCAATCTCTGGTTTTATGCAGCACCCCAACTCACCTTTCCCCTTAAACAAGCATAAGTTGGTTTTCTAAATTTGAGACCCTGTTCTGTTCTGTAATTCAGTTCCTGTGTAGCCAAGTTTACATTCCGTGTATTACTGATATCTTATGATGTTTCTTTTTCTGTGTGACTTATTTCAGTTAGAATCATCGTACCTGAATCCACTCATTGTGCTGCTACGGGCCTGATGACATAGATTTCACTGCTGAGTGATACTGCATTGTACGTAAGTACCACAAGTTCTTTATCCATTTTTCACTTTCTGTGATATTGAACTTGTACGGTAAACGAGGTTCTTGTAAACAGAGGCGTCCCAAACATTGGGGTGGCTGTATCTTTTTGATTTTAATTTCCCTAAGCTATAGGACCATAAGTGGAAGTGCCCTAGGCTCTGTTGCTTTGTTTTTTAGATGTTTCAGGAAACACCATACACTTCTCCCGAGTGTCTGTTGGCAATTTACATCCCGCCCATCAGCATAACAAGGCTCCCAGTTCTCCATGGCCTCTCCTGCCTTTCTGGATTTTACACTTTTTTCAGATGGCCCTTTTGACCGGGGGGAAGTGAGACTTCATTGTAGTGCAGATTTCCTTTGCAAGCTTGCTTGGTTGGCCAAAAAGGGCGTATGCGTTTTTTCCTGAATATATTCAGGAAAAAACGCATACGCACTTTTTGGCCAAGTGCATCATTGTGGACGTTCTGCCTCTTTTCCTATGCTTTCAATGCAATTCCAGTCTACCTCCTGAAATCGGTTTCCTGCAATTCTGCCCCGCTTTCAAGTCCTCTTGGCAGCCTTACTTCAGTATATTTTTGGACGATAGTTGTCATTTATAACTCTGCAGGTTTGTGAATTACAGTGCCCCTGAGCTCCTTTCTTCAACTCGTTTTCTTGTGAGTTGGCCGCAACACCGCAGGATGGCTTCAGGCCCTAATCTGGTTCCGGCACGGCACGCTGAGCCTTTGGTTATTTCCTCTTCCTGGTGGGAAATGAGAGTTAAATTTGCCCGTCCAGACACCTCCAGCTAGTCTCTCATTGGTTCTCGCTATTCCTGTTCATCTTCCGCAGAAATTGCAAACTGGGCCAAACAGGAGGTTAAAGGGACTGACTCTCCAAGTCGGGAGAGTGTTAGTAAAGCGTCTGGAATGTTGCACCCGAGTACCAGGGTACGAAAACTGAGACATATTTGAACACGTCTCCCGATCACATGGTTGATCATACTCTAGGTTCCACATGCATGTTTTAGCTGAAGGAAGAATACCTTAAACCTGGGTAGTTGAAACCCGTGGAATGGGTACCATGCAATATGACTTCAAAGGGTCTTCATTTGCTCACCGAACCTCTCCAATCCTATCACTGCTGCGTTTATGTCCCTGTACACATGCTTGATTCTCTTTCGGAGACATAGCAATCCATAGGTTTTAAGATACTTAAGAGTCAGGTACATTCTTAGGCGTTTAATATGCGGTGTTGAGTCCATTTCGTTGAGCAAGGAGTAGCTCTTGTCTATTCCATATTTGGCTTAAGGAACTTTATCTGTGCTCATTTCAATCTCTGGTTTTATGCAGCACCCCAACTCACCTTTACCCTTAAACAAGCATAAGTTGGTTTTCTAAATTTGAGACCCTGTTCTGTTCTGTAATTCAGTTCCTGTGTAGCCAAGTTTACATTCCGTGTATTACTGATATCTTATGATGTTTCTTTTTCTGTGTGACTTATTTCAGTTAGAATCATCGTACCTGAATCCACTCATTGTGCTGCTACGGGCCTGATGACATAGATTTCACTGCTGAGTGATACTGCATTGTACGTAAGTACCACAAGTTCTTTATCCATTTTTCACTTTCTGTGATATTGAACTTGTACGGTAAACGAGGTTCTTGTAAACAGAGGCGTCCCAAACATTGGGGTGGCTGTATCTTTTTGATTTTAATTTCCCTAAGCTATAGGACCATAAGTGGAAGTGCCCTAGGCTCTGTTGCTTTGTTTTTTAGATGTTTCAGGAAACACCATACACTTCTCCCGAGTGTCTGTTGGCAGTTTACATCCCGCCCATCAGCATAACAAGGCTCCCAGTTCTCCATGGCCTGTCCTGCCTTTCTGGATTTTACACTTTTTTCAGATGGCCCTTTTGACCGGGGGGAAGTGAGACTTCATTGTAGTGCAGATTTCCTTTGCAAGCTTGCTTGGTTGGCCAAAAAGGGCGTATGCGTTTTTTCCTGAATATATTCAGGAAAAAACGCATACGCCCTTTTTGGCCAAGTGCATCATTGTGGACGTTCTGCCTCTTTTCCTATGCTTTCAATGCAATTCCAGTCTACCTCCTGAAATCGGTTTCCTGCAATTCTGCCCCGCTTTCAAGTCCTCTTGGCAGCCTTACTTCAGTATATTTTTGGACGATAGTTGTCATTTATAACTCTGCAGGTTTGTGAATTACAGTGCCCCTGAGCTCCTTTCTTCAACTCGTTTTCTTGTGAGCTGGCCGCAACACCGCAGGATGGCTTCAGGCCCTAATCTGGTTCCGGCACGGCACGCTGAGCCTTTGGTTATTTCCTCTTCCTGGTGGGAAATGAGAGTTAAATTTGCCCGTCCAGACACCTCCAGCTAGTCTCTCATTGGTTCTCACTATTCCTGTTCATCTTCCGCAGAAATTGCAAACTGGGCCAAACAGGAGGTTAAAGGGACTGACTCTCCAAGTCGGGAGAGTGTTAGTAAAGCGTCTGGAATGTTGCACCCGAGTACCAGGGTACGAAAACTGAGACATATTTGAACACGTCTCCCGATCACATGGTTGATCATACTCTAGGTTCCACATGCATGTTTTAGCTGAAGGAAGAATACCTTAAACCTGGGTAGTTGAAACCCGTGGAATGGGTACCATGCAATATGACTTCAAAGGGTCTTCATTTGCTCACCGAACCTCTCCAATCCTATCACTGCTGCGTTTATGTCCCTGTACACATGCTTGATTCTCTTTCGGAGACATTAGCAATCCATAGGTTTTAAGATACTTAAGAGTCAGGTACATTCTTAGGCGTTTAATATGCGGTGTTGAGTCCATTTCGTTGAGCAAGGAGTAGCTCTTGTCTATTCCATATTTGGCTTAAGGAACTTTATCTGTGCTCATTTCAATCTCTGGTTTTATGCAGCACCCCAACTCACCTTTCCCCTTAAACAAGCATAAGTTGGTTTTCTAAATTTGAGACCCTGTTCTGTTCTGTAATTCAGTTCCTGTGTAGCCAAGTTTACATTCCGTGTATTACTGATATCTTATGATGTTTCTTTTTCTGTGTGACTTATTTCAGTTAGAATCATCGTACCTGAATCCACTCATTGTGCTGCTACGGGCCTGATGACATAGATTTCACTGCTGAGTGATACTGCATTGTACGTAAGTACCACAAGTTCTTTATCCATTTTTCACTTTCTGTGATATTGAACCTGTACGGTAAACGAGGTTCTTGTAAACAGAGGCGTCCCAAACTTTGGGGTGGCTGTGTCTTTTTGATTTTAATTTCCCTAAGCTATAGGACCATAAGTGGAAGTGCCCTAGGCTCTGTTGCTTTGTTTTTTAGATGTTTCAGGAAACACCATACACTTCTCCCGAGTGTCTGTTGGCAGTTTACATCCCGCCCATCAGCATAACAAGGCTCCCAGTTCTCCATGGCCTGTCCTGCCTTTCTGGATTTTACACTTTTTTCAGATGGCCCTTTTGACCGGGGGGAAGTGAGACTTCATTGTAGTGCAGATTTCCTTTGCAAGCTTGCTTGGTTGGCCAAAAAGGGCGTATGCGTTTTTTCCTGAATATATTCAGGAAAAAACGCATACGCCCTTTTTGGCCAAGTGCATCATTGTGGACGTTCTGCCTCTTTTCCTATGCTTTCAATGCAATTCCAGTCTACCTCCTGAAATCGGTTTCCTGCAATTCTGCCCCGCTTTCAAGTCCTCTTGGCAGCCTTACTTCAGTATATTTTTGGACGATAGTTGTCATTTATAACTCTGCAGGTTTGTGAATTACAGTGCCCCTGAGCTCCTTTCTTCAACTCGTTTTCTTGTGAGCTGGCCGCAACACCGCAGGATGGCTTCAGGCCCTAATCTGGTTCCGGCACGGCACGCTGAGCCTTTGGTTATTTCCTCTTCCTGGTGGGAAATGAGAGTTAAATTTGCCCGTCCAGACACCTCCAGCTAGTCTCTCATTGGTTCTCACTATTCCTGTTCATCTTCCGCAGAAATTGCAAACTGGGCCAAACAGGAGGTTAAAGGGACTGACTCTCCAAGTCGGGAGAGTGTTAGTAAAGCGTCTGGAATGTTGCACCCGAGTACCAGGGTACGAAAACTGAGACATATTTGAACACGTCTCCCGATCACATGGTTGATCATACTCTAGGTTCCACATGCATGTTTTAGCTGAAGGAAGAATACCTTAAACCTGGGTAGTTGAAACCCGTGGAATGGGTACCATGCAATATGACTTCAAAGGGTCTTCATTTGCTCACCGAACCTCTCCAATCCTATCACTGCTGCGTTTATGTCCCTGTACACATGCTTGATTCTCTTTCGGAGACATTAGCAATCCATAGGTTTTAAGATACTTAAGAGTCAGGTACATTCTTAGGCGTTTAATATGCGGTGTTGAGTCCATTTCGTTGAGCAAGGAGTAGCTCTTGTCTATTCCATATTTGGCTTAAGGAACTTTATCTGTGCTCATTTCAATCTCTGGTTTTATGCAGCACCCCAACTCACCTTTCCCCTTAAACAAGCATAAGTTGGTTTTCTAAATTTGAGACCCTGTTCTGTTCTGTAATTCAGTTCCTGTGTAGCCAAGTTTACATTCCGTGTATTACTGATATCTTATGATGTTTCTTTTTCTGTGTGACTTATTTCAGTTAGAATCATCGTACCTGAATCCACTCATTGTGCTGCTACGGGCCTGATGACATAGATTTCACTGCTGAGTGATACTGCATTGTACGTAAGTACCACAAGTTCTTTATCCATTTTTCACTTTCTGTGATATTGAACTTGTACGGTAAACGAGGTTCTTGTAAACAGAGGCGTCCCAAACATTGGGGTGGCTGTATCTTTTTGATTTTAATTTCCCTAAGCTATAGGACCATAAGTGGAAGTGCCCTAGGCTCTGTTGCTTTGTTTTTTAGATGTTTCAGGAAACACCATACACTTCTCCCGAGTGTCTGTTGGCAGTTTACATCCCGCCCATCAGCATAACAAGGCTCCCAGTTCTCCATGGCCTGTCCTGCCTTTCTGGATTTTACACTTTTTTCAGATGGCCCTTTTGACCGGGGGGAAGTGAGACTTCATTGTAGTGCAGATTTCCTTTGCAAGCTTGCTTGGTTGGCCAAAAAGGGCGTATGCGTTTTTTCCTGAATATATTCAGGAAAAAACGCATACGCCCTTTTTGGCCAAGTGCATCATTGTGGACGTTCTGCCTCTTTTCCTATGCTTTCAATGCAATTCCAGTCTACCTCCTGAAATCGGTTTCCTGCAATTCTGCCCCGCTTTCAAGTCCTCTTGGCAGCCTTAGTTCAGTATATTTTTGGACGATAGTTGTCATTTATAACTCTGCAGGTTTGTGAATTACAGTGCCCCTGAGCTCCTTTCTTCAACTCGTTTTCTTGTGAGCTGGCCGCAACACCGCAGGATGGCTTCAGGCCCTAATCTGGTTCCGGCACGGCACGCTGAGCCTTTGGTTCTTTCCTCTTCCTGGTGGGAAATGAGAGTTAAATTTGCCCGTCCAGACACCTCCAGCTAGTCTCTCATTGGTTCTCGCTATTCCTGTTCATCTTCCGCAGAAATTGCAAACTGGGCCAAACAGGAGGTTAAAGGGACTGACTCTCCAAGTCGGGAGAGTGTTAGTAAAGCGTCTGGAATGTTGCACCCGAGTACCAGGGTACGAAAACTGAGACATATTTGAACACGTCTCCCGATCACATGGTTGATCATACTCTAGGTTCCACATGCATGTTTTAGCTGAAGGAAGAATACCTTAAACCTGGGTAGTTGAAACCCGTGGAATGGGTACCATGCAATATGACTTCAAAGGGTCTTCATTTGCTCACCGAACCTCTCCAATCCTATCACTGCTGCGTTTATGTCCCTGTACACATGCTTGATTCTCTTTCGGAGACATAGCAATCCATAGGTTTTAAGATACTTAAGAGTCAGGTACATTCTTAGGCGTTTAATATGCGGTGTTGAGTCCATTTCGTTGAGCAAGGAGTAGCTCTTGTCTATTCCATATTTGGCTTAAGGAACTTTATCTGTGCTCATTTCAATCTCTGGTTTTATGCAGCACCCCAACTCACCTTTCCCCTTAAACAAGCATAAGTTGGTTTTCTAAATTTGAGACCCTGTTCTGTTCTGTAATTCAGTTCCTGTGTAGCCAAGTTTACATTCCCTGTATTAGTGATATCTTATGATGTTTCTTTTTCTGTGTGACTTATTTCAGTTAGAATCATCGTACCTGAATCCACTCATTGTGCTGCTACGGGCCTGATGACATAGATTTCACTGCTGAGTGATACTGCATTGTACGTAAGTACCACAAGTTCTTTATCCATTTTTCACTTTCTGTGATATTGAACTTGTACGGTAAACGAGGTTCTTGTAAACAGAGGCGTCCCAAACATTGGGGTGGCTGTATCTTTTTGATTTTAATTTCCCTAAGCTATAGGACCATAAGTGGAAGTGCCCTAGGCTCTGTTGCTTTGTTTTTTAGATGTTTCAGGAAACACCATACACTTCTCCCGAGTGTCTGTTGGCAGTTTACATCCCGCCCATCAGCATAACAAGGCTCCCAGTTCTCCATGGCCTGTCCTGCCTTTCTGGATTTTACACTTTTTTCAGATGGCCCTTTTGACCGGGGGGGGGGGGAAGTGAGACTTCATTGTAGTGCAGATTTCCTTTGCAAGCTTGCTTGGTTGGCCAAAAAGGGCGTATGCGTTTTTTCCTGAATATATTCAGGAAAAAACGCATACGCCCTTTTTGGCCAAGTGCATCATTGTGGACGTTCTGCCTCTTTTCCTATGCTTTCAATGCAATTCCAGTCTACCTCCTGAAATCGGTTTCCTGCAATTCTGCCCCGCTTTCAAGTCCTCTTGGCAGCCTTACTTCAGTATATTTTTGGACGATAGTTGTCATTTATAACTCTGCAGGTTTGTGAATTACAGTGCCCCTGAGCTCCTTTCTTCAACTCGTTTTCTTGTGAGCTGGCCGCAACACCGCAGGATGGCTTCAGGCCCTAATCTGGTTCCGGCACGGCACGCTGAGCCTTTGGTTCTTTCCTCTTCCTGGTGGGAAATGAGAGTTAAATTTGCCCGTCCAGACACCTCCAGCTAGTCTCTCATTGGTTCTCGCTATTCCTGTTCATCTTCCGCAGAAATTGCAAACTGGGCCAAACAGGAGGTTAAAGGGACTGACTCTCCAAGTCGGGAGAGTGTTAGTAAAGCGTCTGGAATGTTGCACCCGAGTACCAGGGTACGAAAACTGAGACATATTTGAACACGTCTCCCGATCACATGGTTGATCATACTCTAGGTTCCACATGCATGTTTTAGCTGAAGGAAGAATACCTTAAACCTGGGTAGTTGAAACCCGTGGAATGGGTACCATGCAATATGACTTCAAAGGGTCTTCATTTGCTCACCGAACCTCTCCAATCCTATCACTGCTGCGTTTATGTCCCTGTACACATGCTTGATTCTCTTTCGGAGACATAGCAATCCATAGGTTTTAAGATACTTACTAGTCAGGTACATTCTTAGGCGTTTAATATGCGGTGTTGAGTCCATTTCGTTGAGCAAGGAGTAGCTCTTGTCTATTCCATATTTGGCTTAAGGAACTTTATCTGTGCTCATTTCAATCTCTGGTTTTATGCAGCACCCCAACTCACCTTTACCCTTAAACAAGCATAAGTTGGTTTTCTAAATTTGAGACCCTGTTCTGTTCTGTAATTCAGTTCCTGTGTAGCCAAGTTTACATTCCGTGTATTACTGATATCTTATGATGTTTCTTTTTCTGTGTGACTTATTTCAGTTAGAATCATCGTACCTGAATCCACTCATTGTGCTGCTACGGGCCTGATGACATAGATTTCACTGCTGAGTGATACTGCATTGTACGTAAGTACCACAAGTTCTTTATCCATTTTTCACTTTCTGTGATATTGAACTTGTACGGTAAACGAGGTTCTTGTAAACAGAGGCGTCCCAAACATTGGGGTGGCTGTATCTTTTTGATTTTAATTTCCCTAAGCTATAGGACCATAAGTGGAAGTGCCCTAGGCTCTGTTGCTTTGTTTTTTAGATGTTTCAGGAAACACCATACACTTCTCCCGAGTGTCTGTTGGCAGTTTACATCCCGCCCATCAGCATAACAAGGCTCCCAGTTCTCCATGGCCTGTCCTGCCTTTCTGGATTTTACACTTTTTTCAGATGGCCCTTTTGACCGGGGGGAAGTGAGACTTCATTGTAGTGCAGATTTCCTTTGCAAGCTTGCTTGGTTGGCCAAAAAGGGCGTATGCGTTTTTTCCTGAATATATTCAGGAAAAAACGCATACGCCCTTTTTGGCCAAGTGCATCATTGTGGACGTTCTGCCTCTTTTCCTATGCTTTCAATGCAATTCCAGTCTACCTCCTGAAATCGGTTTCCTGCAATTCTGCCCCGCTTTCAAGTCCTCTTGGCAGCCTTACTTCAGTATATTTTTGGACGATAGTTGTCATTTATAACTCTGCAGGTTTGTGAATTACAGTGCCCCTGAGCTCCTTTCTTCAACTCGTTTTCTTGTGAGCTGGCCGCAACACCGCAGGATGGCTTCAGGCCCTAATCTGGTTCCGGCACGGCACGCTGAGCCTTTGGTTATTTCCTCTTCCTGGTGGGAAATGAGAGTTAAATTTGCCCGTCCAGACACCTCCAGCTAGTCTCTCATTGGTTCTCGCTATTCCTGTTCATCTTCCGCAGAAATTGCAAACTGGGCCAAACAGGAGGTTAAAGGGACTGACTCTCCAAGTCGGGAGAGTGTTAGTAAAGCGTCTGGAATGTTGCACCCGAGTACCAGGGTACGAAAACTGAGACATATTTGAACACGTCTCCCGATCACATGGTTGATCATACTCTAGGTTCCACATGCATGTTTTAGCTGAAGGAAGAATACCTTAAACCTGGGTAGTTGAAACCCGTGGAATGGGTACCATGCAATATGACTTCAAAGGGTCTTCATTTGCTCACCGAACCTCTCCAATCCTATCACTGCTGCGTTTATGTCCCTGTACACATGCTTGATTCTCTTTCGGAGACATAGCAATCCATAGGTTTTAAGATACTTAAGAGTCAGGTACATTCTTAGGCGTTTAATATGCGGTGTTGAGTCCATTTCGTTGAGCAAGGAGTAGCTCTTGTCTATTCCATATTTGGCTTAAGGAAGTTTATCTGTGCTCATTTCAATCTCTGGTTTTATGCAGCACCCCAACTCACCTTTCCCCTTAAACAAGCATAAGTTGGTTTTCTAAATTTGAGACCCTGTTCTGTTCTGTAATTCAGTTCCTGTGTAGCCAAGTTTACATTCCGTGTATTACTGATATCTTATGATGTTTCTTTTTCTGTGTGACTTATTTCAGTTAGAATCATCGTACCTGAATCCACTCATTGTGCTGCTACGGGCCTGATGACATAGATTTCACTGCTGAGTGATACTGCATTGTACGTAAGTACCACAAGTTCTTTATCCATTTTTCACTTTCTGTGATATTGAACTTGTACGGTAAACGAGGTTCTTGTAAACAGAGGCGTCCCAAACATTGGGGTGGCTGTATCTTTTTGATTTTAATTTCCCTAAGCTATAGGACCATAAGTGGAAGTGCCCTAGGCTCTGTTGCTTTGTTTTTTAGATGTTTCAGGAAACACCATACACTTCTCCCGAGTGTCTGTTGGCAATTTACATCCCGCCCATCAGCATAACAAGGCTCCCAGTTCTCCATGGCCTGTCCTGCCTTTCTGGATTTTACACTTTTTTCAGATGGCCCTTTTGACCGGGGGGAAGTGAGACTTCATTGTAGTGCAGATTTCCTTTGCAAGCTTGCTTGGTTGGCCAAAAAGGGCGTATGCGTTTTTTCCTGAATATATTCAGGAAAAAACGCATACGCCCTTTTTGGCCAAGTGCATCATTGTGGACGTTCTGCCTCTTTTCCTATGCTTTCAATGCAATTCCAGTCTACCTCCTGAAATCGGTTTCCTGCAATTCTGCCCCGCTTTCAAGTCCTCTTGGCAGCCTTACTTCAGTATATTTTTGGACGATAGTTGTCATTTATAACTCTGCAGGTTTGTGAATTACAGTGCCCCTGAGCTCCTTTCTTCAACTCGTTTTCTTGTGAGCTGGCCGCAACACCGCAGGATGGCTTCAGGCCCTAATCTGGTTCCAGCACGGCACGCTGAGCCTTTGGTTATTTCCTCTTCCTGGTGGGAAATGAGAGTTAAATTTGCCCGTCCAGACACCTCCAGCTAGTCTCTCATTGGTTCTCGCTATTCCTGTTCATCTTCCGCAGAAATTGCAAACTGGGCCAAACAGGAGGTTAAAGGGACTGACTCTCCAAGTCGGGAGAGTGTTAGTAAAGCGTCTGGAATGTTGCACCCGAGTACCAGGGTACGAAAACTGAGACATATTTGAACACGTCTCCCGATCACATGGTTGATCATACTCTAGGTTCCACATGCATGTTTTAGCTGAAGGAAGAATACCTTAAACCTGGGTAGTTGAAACCCGTGGAATGGGTACCGTTCAATATGACTTCAAAGGGTCTTCATTTGCTCACCGAACCTCTCCAATCCTATCACTGCTGCGTTTATGTCCCTGTACACATGCTTGATTCTCTTTCGGAGACATAGCAATCCATAGGTTTTAAGATACTTAAGAGTCAGGTACATTCTTAGGCGTTTAATATGCGGTGTTGAGTCCATTTCGTTGAGCAAGGAGTAGCTCTTGTCTATTCCATATTTGGCTTAAGGAACTTTATCTGTGCTCATTTCAATCTCTGGTTTTATGCAGCACCCCAACTCACCTTTCCCCTTAAACAAGCATAAGTTGGTTTTCTAAATTTGAGACCCTGTTCTGTTCTGTAATTCAGTTCCTGTGTAGCCAAGTTTACATTCCGTGTATTACTGATATCTTATGATGTTTCTTTTTCTGTGTGACTTATTTCAGTTAGAATCATCGTACCTGAATCCACTCATTGTGCTGCTACGGGCCTGATGACATAGATTTCACTGCTGAGTGATACTGCATTGTACGTAAGTACCACAAGTTCTTTATCCATTTTTCACTTTCTGTGATATTGAACTTGTACGGTAAACGAGGTTCTTGTAAACAGAGGCGTCCCAAACTTTGGGGTGGCTGTGTCTTTTTGATTTTAATTTCCCTAAGCTATAGGACCATAAGTGGAAGTGCCCTAGGCTCTGTTGCTTTGTTTTTTAGATGTTTCAGGAAACACCATACACTTCTCCCGAGTGTCTGTTGGCAGTTTACATCCCGCCCATCAGCATAACAAGGCTCCCAGTTCTCCATGGCCTGTCCTGCCTTTCTGGATTTTACACTTTTTTCAGATGGCCCTTTTGACCGGGTGGAAGTGAGACTTCATTGTAGTGCAGATTTCCTTTGCAAGCTTGCTTGGTTGGCCAAAAAGGGCGTATGCGTTTTTTCCTGAATATATTCAGGAAAAAACGCATACGCCCTTTTTGGCCAAGTGCATCATTGTGGACGTTCTGCCTCTTTTCCTATGCTTTCAATGCAATTCCAGTCTACCTCCTGAAATCGGTTTCCTGCAATTCTGCCCCGCTTTCAAGTCCTCTTGGCAGCCTTACTTCAGTATATTTTTGGACAATAGTTGTCATTTATAACTCTGCAGGTTTGTGAATTACAGTGCCCCTGAGCTCCTTTCTTCAACTCGTTTTCTTGTGAGCTGGCCGCAACACCGCAGGATGGCTTCAGGCCCTAATCTGGTTCCGGCACGGCACGCTGAGCCTTTGGTTATTTCCTCTTCCTGGTGGGAAATGAGAGTTAAATTTGCCCGTCCAGACCCCTCCAGCTAGTCTCTCATTGGTTCTCGCTATTCCTGTTCATCTTCCGCAGAAATTGCAAACTGGGCCAAACAGGAGGTTAAAGGGACTGACTCTCCAAGTCGGGAGAGTGTTAGTAAAGCGTCTGGAATGTTGCACCCGAGTACCAGGGTACGAAAACTGAGACATATTTGAACACGTCTCCCGATCACATGGTTGATCATACTCTAGGTTCCACATGCATGTTTTAGCTGAAGGAAGAATACCTTAAACCTGGGTAGTTGAAACCCGTGGAATGGGTACCATGCAATATGACTTCAAAGGGTCTTCATTTGCTCACCGAACCTCTCCAATCCTATCACTGCTGCGTTTATGTCCCTGTACACATGCTTGATTCTCTTTCGGAGACATAGCAATCCATAGGTTTTAAGATACTTAAGAGTCAGGTACATTCTTAGGCGTTTAATATGCGGTGTTGAGTCCATTTCGTTGAGCAAGGAGTAGCTCTTGTCTATTCCATATTTGGCTTAAGGAACTTTATCTGTGCTCATTTCAATCTCTGGTTTTATGCAGCACCCCAACTCACCTTTACCCTTAAACAAGCATAAGTTGGTTTTCTAAATTTGAGACCCTGTTCTGTTCTGTAATTCAGTTCCTGTGTAGCCAAGTTTACATTCCGTGTATTACTGATATCTTATGATGTTTCTTTTTCTGTGTGACTTATTTCAGTTAGAATCATCGTACCTGAATCCACTCATTGTGCTGCTACGGGCCTGATGACATAGATTTCACTGCTGAGTGATACTGCATTGTACGTAAGTACCACAAGTTCTTTATCCATTTTTCACTTTCTGTGATATTGAACTTGTACGGTAAACGAGGTTCTTGTAAACAGAGGCGTCCCAAACTTTGGGGTGGCTGTGTCTTTTTGATTTTAATTTCCCTAAGCTATAGGACCATAAGTGGAAGTGCCCTAGGCTCTGTTGCTTTGTTTTTTAGATGTTTCAGGAAACACCATACACTTCTCCCGAGTGTCTGTTGGCAGTTTACATCCCGCCCATCAGCATAACAAGGCTCCCAGTTCTCCATGGCCTGTCCTGCCTTTCTGGATTTTACACTTTTTTCAGATGGCCCTTTTGACCGGGGGGGGGGGGGGGAAGTGAGACTTCATTGTAGTGCAGATTTCCTTTGCAAGCTTGCTTGGTTGGCCAAAAAGGGCGTATGCCTTTTTTCCTGAATATATTCAGGAAAAAACGCATACGCCCTTTTTGGCCAAGTGCATCATTGTGGACGTTCTGCCTCTTTTCCTATGCTTTCAATGCAATTCCAGTCTACCTCCTGAAATCGGTTTCCTGCAATTCTGCCCCGCTTTCAAGTCCTCTTGGCAGCCTTACTTCAGTATATTTTTGGACGATAGTTGTCATTTATAACTCTGCAGTTTTGTGAATTACAGTGCCCATGAGCTCCTTTCTTCAACTCCTTTTCTTGTGAGTTGGCCGCAACACCGCAGGATGGCTTCAGGCCCTAATCTGGTTCCGGCACGGCACGCTGAGCCTTTGGTTATTTCCTCTTCCTGGTGGGAAATGAGAGTTAAATTTGCCCGTCCAGACACCTCCAGCTAGTCTCTCATTGGTTCTCGCTATTCCTGTTCATCTTCCGCAGAAATTGCAAACTGGGCCAAACAGGAGGTTAAAGGGACTGACTCTCCAAGTCGGGAGAGTGTTAGTAAAGCGTCTGGAATGTTGCACCCGAGTACCAGGGTACGAAAACTGAGACATATTTGAACACGTCTCCCGATCACATGGTTGATCATACTCTAGGTTCCACATGCATGTTTTAGCTGAAGGAAGAATACCTTAAACCTGGGTAGTTGAAACCCGTGGAATGGGTACCATGCAATATGACTTCAAAGGGTCTTCATTTGCTCACCGAACCTCTCCAATCCTATCACTGCTGCGTTTATGTCCCTGTACACATGCTTGATTCTCTTTCGGAGACATAGCAATCCATAGGTTTTAAGATACTTAAGAGTCAGGTACATTCTTAGGCGTTTAATATGCGGTGTTGAGTCCATTTCGTTGAGCAAGGAGTAGCTCTTGTCTATTCCATATTTGGCTTAAGGAACTTTATCTGTGCTCATTTCAATCTCTGGTTTTATGCAGCACCCCAACTCACCTTTCCCCTTAAACAAGCATAAGTTGGTTTTCTAAATTTGAGACCCTGTTCTGTTCTGTAATTCAGTTCCTGTGTAGCCAAGTTTACATTCCGTGTATTACTGATATCTTATGATGTTTCTTTTTCTGTGTGACTTATTTCAGTTAGAATCATCGTACCTGAATCCACTCATTGTGCTGCTACGGGCCTGATGACATAGATTTCACTGCTGAGTGATACTGCATTGTACGTAAGTACCACAAGTTCTTTATCCATTTTTCACTTTCTGTGATATTGAACTTGTACGGTAAACGAGGTTCTTGTAAACAGAGGCGTCCCAAACATTGGGGTGGCTGTATCTTTTTGATTTTAATTTCCCTAAGCTATAGGACCATAAGTGGAAGTGCCCTAGGCTCTGTTGCTTTGTTTTTTAGATGTTTCAGGAAACTCCATACACTTCTCCCGAGTGTCTGTTGGCAATTTACATCCCGCCCATCAGCATAACAAGGCTCCCAGTTCTCCATGGCCTGTCCTGCCTTTCTGGATTTTACACTTTTTTCAGATGGCCCTTTTGACCGGGGGGAAGTGAGACTTCATTGTAGTGCAGATTTCCTTTGCAAGCTTGCTTGGTTGGCCAAAAAGGGCGTATGCGTTTTTTCCTGAATATATTCAGGAAAAAACGCATACGCCCTTTTTGGCCAAGTGCATCATTGTGGACGTTCTGCCTCTTTTCCTATGCTTTCAATGCAATTCCAGTCTACCTCCTGAAATCGGTTTCCTGCAATTCTGCCCCGCTTTCAAGTCCTCTTGGCAGCCTTACTTCAGTATATTTTTGGACGGTAGTTGTCATTTATAACTCTGCAGGTTTGTGAATTACAGTGCCCCTGAGCTCCTTTCTTCAACTCGTTTTCTTGTGAGCTGGCCGCAACACCGCAGGATGGCTTCAGGCCCTAATCTGGTTCCGGCACGGCACGCTGAGCCTTTGGTTATTTCCTCTTCCTGGTGGGAAATGAGAGTTAAATTTGCCCGTCCAGACACCTCCAGCTAGTCTCTCATTGGTTCTCGCTATTCCTGTTCATCTTCCGCAGAAATTGCAAACTGGGCCAAACAGGAGGTTAAAGGGACTGACTCTCCAAGTCGGGAGAGTGTTAGTAAAGCGTCTGGAATGTTGCACCCGAGTACCAGGGTACGAAAACTGAGACATATTTGAACACGTCTCCCGATCACATGGTTGATCATACTCTAGGTTCCACATGCATGTTTTAGCTGAAGGAAGAATACCTTAAACCTGGGTAGTTGAAACCCGTGGAATGGGTACCATGCAATATGACTTCAAAGGGTCTTCATTTGCTCACCGAACCTCTCCAATCCTATCACTGCTGCGTTTATGTCCCTGTACACATGCTTGATTCTCTTTCGGAGACATAGCAATCCATAGGTTTTAAGATACTTAAGAGTCAGGTACATTCTTAGGCGTTTAATATGCGGTGTTGAGTCCATTTCGTTGAGCAAGGAGTAGCTCTTGTCTATTCCATATTTGGCTTAAGGAACTTTATCTGTGCTCATTTCAATCTCTGGTTTTATGCAGCACCCCAACTCACCTTTCCCCTTAAACAAGCATAAGTTGGTTTTCTAAATTTGAGACCCTGTTCTGTTCTGTAATTCAGTTCCTGTGTAGCCAAGTTTACATTCCGTGTATTACTGATATCTTATGATGTTTCTTTTTCTGTGTGACTTATTTCAGTTAGAATCATCGTACCTGAATCCACTCATTGTGCTGCTACGGGCCTGATGACATAGATTTCACTGCTGAGTGATACTGCATTGTACGTAAGTACCACAAGTTCTTTATCCATTTTTCACTTTCTGTGATATTGAACTTGTACGGTAAACGAGGTTCTTGTAAACAGAGGCGTCCCAAACATTGGGGTGGCTGTATCTTTTTGATTTTAATTTCCCTAAGCTATAGGACCATAAGTGGAAGTGCCCTAGGCTCTGTTGCTTTGTTTTTTAGATGTTTCAGGAAACACCATACACTTCTCCCGAGTGTCTGTTGGCAATTTACATCCCGCCCATCAGCATAACAAGGCTCCCAGTTCTCCATGGCCTCTCCTGCCTTTCTGGATTTTACACTTTTTTCAGATGGCCCTTTTGACCGGGGGGAAGTGAGACTTCATTGTAGTGCAGATTTCCTTTGCAAGCTTGCTTGGTTGGCCAAAAAGGGCGTATGCGTTTTTTCCTGAATATATTCAGGAAAAAACGCATACGCACTTTTTGGCCAAGTGCATCATTGTGGACGTTCTGCCTCTTTTCCTATGCTTTCAATGCAATTCCAGTCTACCTCCTGAAATCGGTTTCCTGCAATTCTGCCCCGCTTTCAAGTCCTCTTGGCAGCCTTACTTCAGTATATTTTTGGACGATAGTTGTCATTTATAACTCTGCAGGTTTGTGAATTACAGTGCCCCTGAGCTCCTTTCTTCAACTCGTTTTCTTGTGAGTTGGCCGCAACACCGCA
Source organism: Globicephala melas (assembly GCF_963455315.2). Classification (NCBI taxonomy): domain Eukaryota; kingdom Metazoa; phylum Chordata; class Mammalia; order Artiodactyla; family Delphinidae; genus Globicephala; species Globicephala melas. The sequence continues at coordinate 97,185 of NW_027207744.1, forward strand.
GGATGGCTTCAGGCCCTAATCTGGTTCCGGCACGGCACGCTGAGCCTTTGGTTATTTCCTCTTCCTGGTGGGAAATGAGAGTTAAATTTGCCCGTCCAGACACCTCCAGCTAGTCTCTCATTGGTTCTCGCTATTCCTGTTCATCTTCCGCAGAAATTGCAAACTGGGCCAAACAGGAGGTTAAAGGGACTGACTCTCCAAGTCGGGAGAGTGTTAGTAAAGCGTCTGGAATGTTGCACCCGAGTACCAGGGTACGAAAACTGAGACATATTTGAACACGTCTCCCGATCACATGGTTGATCATACTCTAGGTTCCACATGCATGTTTTAGCTGAAGGAAGAATACCTTAAACCTGGGTAGTTGAAACCCGTGGAATGGGTACCATGCAATATGACTTCAAAGGGTCTTCATTTGCTCACCGAACCTCTCCAATCCTATCACTGCTGCGTTTATGTCCCTGTACACATGCTTGATTCTCTTTCGGAGACATAGCAATCCATAGGTTTTAAGATACTTAAGAGTCAGGTACATTCTTAGGCGTTTAATATGCGGTGTTGAGTCCATTTCGTTGAGCAAGGAGTAGCTCTTGTCTATTCCATATTTGGCTTAAGGAACTTTATCTGTGCTCATTTCAATCTCTGGTTTTATGCAGCACCCCAACTCACCTTTACCCTTAAACAAGCATAAGTTGGTTTTCTAAATTTGAGACCCTGTTCTGTTCTGTAATTCAGTTCCTGTGTAGCCAAGTTTACATTCCGTGTATTACTGATATCTTATGATGTTTCTTTTTCTGTGTGACTTATTTCAGTTAGAATCATCGTACCTGAATCCACTCATTGTGCTGCTACGGGCCTGATGACATAGATTTCACTGCTGAGTGATACTGCATTGTACGTAAGTACCACAAGTTCTTTATCCATTTTTCACTTTCTGTGATATTGAACTTGTACGGTAAACGAGGTTCTTGTAAACAGAGGCGTCCCAAACATTGGGGTGGCTGTATCTTTTTGATTTTAATTTCCCTAAGCTATAGGACCATAAGTGGAAGTGCCCTAGGCTCTGTTGCTTTGTTTTTTAGATGTTTCAGGAAACACCATACACTTCTCCCGAGTGTCTGTTGGCAGTTTACATCCTGCCCATCAGCATAACAAGGCTCCCAGTTCTCCATGGCCTGTCCTGCCTTTCTGGATTTTACACTTTTTTCAGATGGCCCTTTTGACCGGGGGGAAGTGAGACTTCATTGTAGTGCAGATTTCCTTTGCAAGCTTGCTTGGTTGGCCAAAAAGGGCGTATGCGTTTTTTCCTGAATATATTCAGGAAAAAACGCATACGCCCTTTTTGGCCAAGTGCATCATTGTGGACGTTCTGCCTCTTTTCCTATGCTTTCAATGCAATTCCAGTCTACCTCCTGAAATCGGTTTCCTGCAATTCTGCCCCGCTTTCAAGTCCTCTTGGCAGCCTTACTTCAGTATATTTTTGGACGATAGTTGTCATTTATAACTCTGCAGGTTTGTGAATTACAGTGCCCCTGAGCTCCTTTCTTCAACTCGTTTTCTTGTGAGCTGGCCGCAACACCGCAGGATGGCTTCAGGCCCTAATCTGGTTCCGGCACGGCACGCTGAGCCTTTGGTTATTTCCTCTTCCTGGTGGGAAATGAGAGTTAAATTTGCCCGTCCAGACACCTCCAGCTAGTCTCTCATTGGTTCTCACTATTCCTGTTCATCTTCCGCAGAAATTGCAAACTGGGCCAAACAGGAGGTTAAAGGGACTGACTCTCCAAGTCGGGAGAGTGTTAGTAAAGCGTCTGGAATGTTGCACCCGAGTACCAGGGTACGAAAACTGAGACATATTTGAACACGTCTCCCGATCACATGGTTGATCATACTCTAGGTTCCACATGCATGTTTTAGCTGAAGGAAGAATACCTTAAACCTGGGTAGTTGAAACCCGTGGAATGGGTACCATGCAATATGACTTCAAAGGGTCTTCATTTGCTCACCGAACCTCTCCAATCCTATCACTGCTGCGTTTATGTCCCTGTACACATGCTTGATTCTCTTTCGGAGACATTAGCAATCCATAGGTTTTAAGATACTTAAGAGTCAGGTACATTCTTAGGCGTTTAATATGCGGTGTTGAGTCCATTTCGTTGAGCAAGGAGTAGCTCTTGTCTATTCCATATTTGGCTTAAGGAACTTTATCTGTGCTCATTTCAATCTCTGGTTTTATGCAGCACCCCAACTCACCTTTCCCCTTAAACAAGCATAAGTTGGTTTTCTAAATTTGAGACCCTGTTCTGTTCTGTAATTCAGTTCCTGTGTAGCCAAGTTTACATTCCGTGTATTACTGATATCTTATGATGTTTCTTTTTCTGTGTGACTTATTTCAGTTAGAATCATCGTACCTGAATCCACTCATTGTGCTGCTACGGGCCTGATGACATAGATTTCACTGCTGAGTGATACTGCATTGTACGTAAGTACCACAAGTTCTTTATCCATTTTTCACTTTCTGTGATATTGAACCTGTACGGTAAACGAGGTTCTTGTAAACAGAGGCGTCCCAAACTTTGGGGTGGCTGTGTCTTTTTGATTTTAATTTCCCTAAGCTATAGGACCATAAGTGGAAGTGCCCTAGGCTCTGTTGCTTTGTTTTTTAGATGTTTCAGGAAACACCATACACTTCTCCCGAGTGTCTGTTGGCAGTTTACATCCCGCCCATCAGCATAACAAGGCTCCCAGTTCTCCATGGCCTGTCCTGCCTTTCTGGATTTTACACTTTTTTCAGATGGCCCTTTTGACCGGGGGGAAGTGAGACTTCATTGTAGTGCAGATTTCCTTTGCAAGCTTGCTTGGTTGGCCAAAAAGGGCGTATGCGTTTTTTCCTGAATATATTCAGGAAAAAACGCATACGCCCTTTTTGGCCAAGTGCATCATTGTGGACGTTCTGCCTCTTTTCCTATGCTTTCAATGCAATTCCAGTCTACCTCCTGAAATCGGTTTCCTGCAATTCTGCCCCGCTTTCAAGTCCTCTTGGCAGCCTTACTTCAGTATATTTTTGGACGATAGTTGTCATTTATAACTCTGCAGGTTTGTGAATTACAGTGCCCCTGAGCTCCTTTCTTCAACTCGTTTTCTTGTGAGCTGGCCGCAACACCGCAGGATGGCTTCAGGCCCTAATCTGGTTCCGGCACGGCACGCTGAGCCTTTGGTTCTTTCCTCTTCCTGGTGGGAAATGAGAGTTAAATTTGCCCGTCCAGACACCTCCAGCTAGTCTCTCATTGGTTCTCGCTATTCCTGTTCATCTTCCGCAGAAATTGCAAACTGGGCCAAACAGGAGGTTAAAGGGACTGACTCTCCAAGTCGGGAGAGTGTTAGTAAAGCGTCTGGAATGTTGCACCCGAGTACCAGGGTACGAAAACTGAGACATATTTGAACACGTCTCCCAATCACATGGTTGATCATACTCTAGGTTCCACATGCATGTTTTAGCTGAAGGAAGAATACCTTAAACCTGGGTAGTTGAAACCCGTGGAATGGGTACCATGCAATATGACTTCAAAGGGTCTTCATTTGCTCACCGAACCTCTCCAATCCTATCACTGCTGCGTTTATGTCCCTGTACACATGCTTGATTCTCTTTCGGAGACATAGCAATCCATAGGTTTTAAGATACTTACTAGTCAGGTACATTCTTAGGCGTTTAATATGCGGTGTTGAGTCCATTTCGTTGAGCAAGGAGTAGCTCTTGTCTATTCCATATTTGGCTTAAGGAACTTTATCTGTGCTCATTTCAATCTCTGGTTTTATGCAGCACCCCAACTCACCTTTACCCTTAAACAAGCATAAGTTGGTTTTCTAAATTTGAGACCCTGTTCTGTTCTGTAATTCAGTTCCTGTGTAGCCAAGTTTACATTCCGTGTATTACTGATATCTTATGATGTTTCTTTTTCTGTGTGACTTATTTCAGTTAGAATCATCGTACCTGAATCCACTCATTGTGCTGCTACGGGCCTGATGACATAGATTTCACTGCTGAGTGATACTGCATTGTACGTAAGTACCACAAGTTCTTTATCCATTTTTCACTTTCTGTGATATTGAACTTGTACGGTAAACGAGGTTCTTGTAAACAGAGGCGTCCCAAACATTGGGGTGGCTGTATCTTTTTGATTTTAATTTCCCTAAGCTATAGGACCATAAGTGGAAGTGCCCTAGGCTCTGTTGCTTTGTTTTTTAGATGTTTCAGGAAACACCATACACTTCTCCCGAGTGTCTGTTGGCAGTTTACATCCCGCCCATCAGCATAACAAGGCTCCCAGTTCTCCATGGCCTGTCCTGCCTTTCTGGATTTTACACTTTTTTCAGATGGCCCTTTTGACCGGGGGGAAGTGAGACTTCATTGTAGTGCAGATTTCCTTTGCAAGCTTGCTTGGTTGGCCAAAAAGGGCGTATGCGTTTTTTCCTGAATATATTCAGGAAAAAACGCATACGCCCTTTTTGGCCAAGTGCATCATTGTGGACGTTCTGCCTCTTTTCCTATGCTTTCAATGCAATTCCAGTCTACCTCCTGAAATCGGTTTCCTGCAATTCTGCCCCGCTTTCAAGTCCTCTTGGCAGCCTTACTTCAGTATATTTTTGGACGATAGTTGTCATTTATAACTCTGCAGGTTTGTGAATTACAGTGCCCCTGAGCTCCTTTCTTCAACTCGTTTTCTTGTGAGCTGGCCGCAACACCGCAGGATGGCTTCAGGCCCTAATCTGGTTCCGGCACGGCACGCTGAGCCTTTGGTTATTTCCTCTTCCTGGTGGGAAATGAGAGTTAAATTTGCCCGTCCAGACACCTCCAGCTAGTCTCTCATTGGTTCTCGCTATTCCTGTTCATCTTCCGCAGAAATTGCAAACTGGGCCAAACAGGAGGTTAAAGGGACTGACTCTCCAAGTCGGGAGAGTGTTAGTAAAGCGTCTGGAATGTTGCACCCGAGTACCAGGGTACGAAAACTGAGACATATTTGAACACGTCTCCCGATCACATGGTTGATCATACTCTAGGTTCCACATGCATGTTTTAGCTGAAGGAAGAATACCTTAAACCTGGGTAGTTGAAACCCGTGGAATGGGTACCATGCAATATGACTTCAAAGGGTCTTCATTTGCTCACCGAACCTCTCCAATCCTATCACTGCTGCGTTTATGTCCCTGTACACATGCTTGATTCTCTTTCGGAGACATAGCAATCCATAGGTTTTAAGATACTTAAGAGTCAGGTACATTCTTAGGCGTTTAATATGCGGTGTTGAGTCCATTTCGTTGAGCAAGGAGTAGCTCTTGTCTATTCCATATTTGGCTTAAGGAACTTTATCTGTGCTCATTTCAATCTCTGGTTTTATGCAGCACCCCAACTCACCTTTCCCCTTAAACAAGCATAAGTTGGTTTTCTAAATTTGAGACCCTGTTCTGTTCTGTAATTCAGTTCCTGTGTAGCCAAGTTTACATTCCGTGTATTACTGATATCTTATGATGTTTCTTTTTCTGTGTGACTTATTTCAGTTAGAATCATCGTACCTGAATCCACTCATTGTGCTGCTACGGGCCTGATGACATAGATTTCACTGCTGAGTGATACTGCATTGTACGTAAGTACCACAAGTTCTTTATCCATTTTTCACTTTCTGTGATATTGAACTTGTACGGTAAACGAGGTTCTTGTAAACAGAGGCGTCCCAAACATTGGGGTGGCTGTATCTTTTTGATTTTAATTTCCCTAAGCTATAGGACCATAAGTGGAAGTGCCCTAGGCTCTGTTGCTTTGTTTTTTAGATGTTTCAGGAAACACCATACACTTCTCCCGAGTGTCTGTTGGCAATTTACATCCCGCCCATCAGCATAACAAGGCTCCCAGTTCTCCATGGCCTGTCCTGCCTTTCTGGATTTTACACTTTTTTCAGATGGCCCTTTTGACCGGGGGGAAGTGAGACTTCATTGTAGTGCAGATTTCCTTTGCAAGCTTGCTTGGTTGGCCAAAAAGGGCGTATGCGTTTTTTCCTGAATATATTCAGGAAAAAACGCATACGCCCTTTTTGGCCAAGTGCATCATTGTGGACGTTCTGCCTCTTTTCCTATGCTTTCAATGCAATTCCAGTCTACCTCCTGAAATCGGTTTCCTGCAATTCTGCCCCGCTTTCAAGTCCTCTTGGCAGCCTTACTTCAGTATATTTTTGGACGATAGTTGTCATTTATAACTCTGCAGGTTTGTGAATTACAGTGCCCCTGAGCTCCTTTCTTCAACTCGTTTTCTTGTGAGCTGGCCGCAACACCGCAGGATGGCTTCAGGCCCTAATCTGGTTCCAGCACGGCACGCTGAGCCTTTGGTTATTTCCTCTTCCTGGTGGGAAATGAGAGTTAAATTTGCCCGTCCAGACACCTCCAGCTAGTCTCTCATTGGTTCTCGCTATTCCTGTTCATCTTCCGCAGAAATTGCAAACTGGGCCAAACAGGAGGTTAAAGGGACTGACTCTCCAAGTCGGGAGAGTGTTAGTAAAGCGTCTGGAATGTTGCACCCGAGTACCAGGGTACGAAAACTGAGACATATTTGAACACGTCTCCCGATCACATGGTTGATCATACTCTAGGTTCCACATGCATGTTTTAGCTGAAGGAAGAATACCTTAAACCTGGGTAGTTGAAACCCGTGGAATGGGTACCGTTCAATATGACTTCAAAGGGTCTTCATTTGCTCACCGAACCTCTCCAATCCTATCACTGCTGCGTTTATGTCCCTGTACACATGCTTGATTCTCTTTCGGAGACATAGCAATCCATAGGTTTTAAGATACTTAAGAGTCAGGTACATTCTTAGGCGTTTAATATGCGGTGTTGAGTCCATTTCGTTGAGCAAGGAGTAGCTCTTGTCTATTCCATATTTGGCTTAAGGAACTTTATCTGTGCTCATTTCAATCTCTGGTTTTATGCAGCACCCCAACTCACCTTTCCCCTTAAACAAGCATAAGTTGGTTTTCTAAATTTGAGACCCTGTTCTGTTCTGTAATTCAGTTCCTGTGTAGCCAAGTTTACATTCCGTGTATTACTGATATCTTATGATGTTTCTTTTTCTGTGTGACTTATTTCAGTTAGAATCATCGTACCTGAATCCACTCATTGTGCTGCTACGGGCCTGATGACATAGATTTCACTGCTGAGTGATACTGCATTGTACGTAAGTACCACAAGTTCTTTATCCATTTTTCACTTTCTGTGATATTGAACTTGTACGGTAAACGAGGTTCTTGTAAACAGAGGCGTCCCAAACTTTGGGGTGGCTGTGTCTTTTTGATTTTAATTTCCCTAAGCTATAGGACCATAAGTGGAAGTGCCCTAGGCTCTGTTGCTTTGTTTTTTAGATGTTTCAGGAAACACCATACACTTCTCCCGAGTGTCTGTTGGCAGTTTACATCCCGCCCATCAGCATAACAAGGCTCCCAGTTCTCCATGGCCTGTCCTGCCTTTCTGGATTTTACACTTTTTTCAGATGGCCCTTTTGACCGGGTGGAAGTGAGACTTCATTGTAGTGCAGATTTCCTTTGCAAGCTTGCTTGGTTGGCCAAAAAGGGCGTATGCGTTTTTTCCTGAATATATTCAGGAAAAAACGCATACGCCCTTTTTGGCCAAGTGCATCATTGTGGACGTTCTGCCTCTTTTCCTATGCTTTCAATGCAATTCCAGTCTACCTCCTGAAATCGGTTTCCTGCAATTCTGCCCCGCTTTCAAGTCCTCTTGGCAGCCTTACTTCAGTATATTTTTGGACAATAGTTGTCATTTATAACTCTGCAGGTTTGTGAATTACAGTGCCCCTGAGCTCCTTTCTTCAACTCGTTTTCTTGTGAGCTGGCCGCAACACCGCAGGATGGCTTCAGGCCCTAATCTGGTTCCGGCACGGCACGCTGAGCCTTTGGTTATTTCCTCTTCCTGGTGGGAAATGAGAGTTAAATTTGCCCGTCCAGACCCCTCCAGCTAGTCTCTCATTGGTTCTCGCTATTCCTGTTCATCTTCCGCAGAAATTGCAAACTGGGCCAAACAGGAGGTTAAAGGGACTGACTCTCCAAGTCGGGAGAGTGTTAGTAAAGCATCTGGAATGTTGCACCCGAGTACCAGGGTACGAAAACTGAGACATATTTGAACACGTCTCCCGATCACATGGTTGATCATACTCTAGGTTCCACATGCATGTTTTAGCTGAAGGAAGAATACCTTAAACCTGGGTAGTTGAAACCCGTGGAATGGGTACCATGCAATATGACTTCAAAGGGTCTTCATTTGCTCACCGAACCTCTCCAATCCTATCACTGCTGCGTTTATGTCCCTGTACACATGCTTGATTCTCTTTCGGAGACATAGCAATCCATAGGTTTTAAGATACTTAAGAGTCAGGTACATTCTTAGGCGTTTAATATGCGGTGTTGAGTCCATTTCGTTGAGCAAGGAGTAGCTCTTGTCTATTCCATATTTGGCTTAAGGAACTTTATCTGTGCTCATTTCAATCTCTGGTTTTATGCAGCACCCCAACTCACCTTTACCCTTAAACAAGCATAAGTTGGTTTTCTAAATTTGAGACCCTGTTCTGTTCTGTAATTCAGTTCCTGTGTAGCCAAGTTTACATTCCGTGTATTACTGATATCTTATGATGTTTCTTTTTCTGTGTGACTTATTTCAGTTAGAATCATCGTACCTGAATCCACTCATTGTGCTGCTACGGGCCTGATGACATAGATTTCACTGCTGAGTGATACTGCATTGTACGTAAGTACCACAAGTTCTTTATCCATTTTTCACTTTCTGTGATATTGAACTTGTACGGTAAACGAGGTTCTTGTAAACAGAGGCGTCCCAAACTTTGGGGTGGCTGTGTCTTTTTGATTTTAATTTCCCTAAGCTATAGGACCATAAGTGGAAGTGCCCTAGGCTCTGTTGCTTTGTTTTTTAGATGTTTCAGGAAACACCATACACTTCTCCCGAGTGTCTGTTGGCAGTTTACATCCCGCCCATCAGCATAACAAGGCTCCCAGTTCTCCATGGCCTGTCCTGCCTTGCTGGATTTTACACTTTTTTCAGATGGCCCTTTTGACTGGGGGAAGTGAGACTTCATTGTAGTGCAGATTTCCTTTGCAAGCTTGCTTGGTTGGCCAAAAAGGGCGTATGCGTTTTTTCCTGAATATATTCAGGAAAAAACGCATACGCCCTTTTTGGCCAAGTGCATCATTGTGGACGTTCTGCCTCTTTTCCTATGCTTTCAATGCAATTCCAGTCTACCTCCTGAAATCGGTTTCCTGCAATTCTGCCCCGCTTTCAAGTCCTCTTGGCAGCCTTACTTCAGTATATTTTTGGACGATAGTTGTCATTTATAACTCTGCAGGTTTGTGAATTACAGTGCCCCTGAGCTCCTTTCTTCAACTCGTTTTCTTGTGAGCTGGCCGCAACACCGCAGGATGGCTTCAGGCCCTAATCTGGTTCCGGCACGGCACGCTGAGCCTTTGGTTCTTTCCTCTTCCTGGTGGGAAATGAGAGTTAAATTTGCCCGTCCAGACACCTCCAGCTAGTCTCTCATTGGTTCTCGCTATTCCTGTTCATCTTCCGCAGAAATTGCAAACTGGGCCAAACAGGAGGTTAAAGGGACTGACTCTCCAAGTCGGGAGAGTGTTAGTAAAGCGTCTGGAATGTTGCACCCGAGTACCAGGGTACGAAAACTGAGACATATTTGAACACGTCTCCCGATCACATGGTTGATCATACTCTAGGTTCCACATGCATGTTTTAGCTGAAGGAAGAATACCTTAAACCTGGGTAGTTGAAACCCGTGGAATGGGTACCATGCAATATGACTTCAAAGGGTCTTCATTTGCTCACCGAACCTCTCCAATCCTATCACTGCTGCGTTTATGTCCCTGTACACATGCTTGATTCTCTTTCGGAGACATAGCAATCCATAGGTTTTAAGATACTTAAGAGTCAGGTACATTCTTAGGCGTTTAATATGCGGTGTTGAGTCCATTTCGTTGAGCAAGGAGTAGCTCTTGTCTATTCCATATTTGGCTTAAGGAACTTTATCTGTGCTCATTTCAATCTCTGGTTTTATGCAGCACCCCAACTCACCTTTACCCTTAAACAAGCATAAGTTGGTTTTCTAAATTTGAGACCCTGTTCTGTTCTGTAATTCAGTTCCTGTGTAGCCAAGTTTACATTCCGTGTATTACTGATATCTTATGATGTTTCTTTTTCTGTGTGACTTATTTCAGTTAGAATCATCGTACCTGAATCCACTCATTGTACTGCTACGGGCCTGATGACATAGATTTCACTGCTGAGTGATACTGCATTGTACGTAAGTACCACAAGTTCTTTATCCATTTTTCACTTTCTGTGATATTGAACTTGTACGGTAAACGAGGTTCTTGTAAACAGAGGCGTCCCAAACTTTGGGGTGGCTGTGTCTTTTTGATTTTAATTTCCCTAAGCTATAGGACCATAAGTGGAAGTGCCCTAGGCTCTGTTGCTTTGTTTTTTAGATGTTTCAGGAAACACCATACACTTCTCCCGAGTGTCTGTTGGCAGTTTACATCCCGCCCATCAGCATAACAAGGCTCCCAGTTCTCCATGGCCTGTCCTGCCTTTCTGGATTTTACACTTTTTTCAGATGGCCCTTTTGACCGGGTGGAAGTGAGACTTCATTGTAGTGCAGATTTCCTTTGCAAGCTTGCTTGGTTGGCCAAAAAGGGCGTATGCGTTTTTTCCTGAATATATTCAGGAAAAAACGCATACGCCCTTTTTGGCCAAGTGCATCATTGTGGACGTTCTGCCTCTTTTCCTATGCTTTCAATGCAATTCCAGTCTACCTCCTGAAATCGGTTTCCTGCAATTCTGCCCCGCTTTCAAGTCCTCTTGGCAGCCTTACTTCAGTATATTTTTGGACGATAGTTGTCATTTATAACTCTGCAGGTTTGTGAATTACAGTGCCCCTGAGCTCCTTTCTTCAACTCGCTTTCTTGTGAGCTGGCCGCAACACCGCAGGATGGCTTCAGGCCCTAATCTGGTTCCGGCACGGCACGCTGAGCCTTTGGTTATTTCCTCTTCCTGGTGGGAAATGAGAGTTAAATTTGCCCGTCCAGACCCCTCCAGCTAGTCTCTCATTGGTTCTCGCTATTCCTGTTCATCTTCCGCAGAAATTGCAAACTGAGCCAAACAGGAGGTTAAAGGGACTGACTCTCCAAGTCGGGAGAGTGTTAGTAAAGCGTCTGGAATGTTGCACCCGAGTACCAGGGTACGAAAACTGAGACATATTTGAACACGTCTCCCGATCACATGGTTGATCATACTCTAGGTTCCACATGCATGTTTTAGCTGAAGGAAGAATACCTTAAACCTGGGTAGTTGAAACCCGTGGAATGGGTACCATGCAATATGACTTCAAAGGGTCTTCATTTGCTCACCGAACCTCTCCAATCCTATCACTGCTGCGTTTATGTCCCTGTACACATGCTTGATTCTCTTTCGGAGACATAGCAATCCATAGGTTTTAAGATACTTAAGAGTCAGGTACATTCTTAGGCGTTTAATATGCGGTGTTGAGTCCATTTCGTTGAGCAAGGAGTAGCTCTTGTCTATTCCATATTTGGCTTAAGGAACTTTATCTGTGCTCATTTCAATCTCTGGTTTTATGCAGCACCCCAACTCACCTTTCCCCTTAAACAAGCATAAGTTGGTTTTCTAAATTTGAGACCCTGTTCTGTTCTGTAATTCAGTTCCTGTGTAGCCAAGTTTACATTCCGTGTATTACTGATATCTTATGATGTTTCTTTTTCTGTGTGACTTATTTCAGTTAGAATCATCGTACCTGAATCCACTCATTGTACTGCTACGGGCCTGATGACATAGATTTCACTGCTGAGTGATACTGCATTGTACGTAAGTACCACAAGTTCTTTATCCATTTTTCACTTTCTGTGATATTGAACTTGTACGGTAAACGAGGTTCTTGTAAACAGAGGCGTCCCAAACTTTGGGGTGGCTGTGTCTTTTTGATTTTAATTTCCCTAAGCTATAGGACCATAAGTGGAAGTGCCCTAGGCTCTGTTGCTTTGTTTTTTAGATGTTTCAGGAAACACCATACACTTCTCCCGAGTGTCTGTTGGCAGTTTACATCCCGCCCATCAGCATAACAAGGCTCCCAGTTCTCCATGGCCTGTCCTGCCTTTCTGGATTTTACACTTTTTTCAGATGGCCCTTTTGACCGGGTGGAAGTGAGACTTCATTGTAGTGCAGATTTCCTTTGCAAGCTTGCTTGGTTGGCCAAAAAGGGCGTATGCGTTTTTTCCTGAATATATTCAGGAAAAAACGCATACGCCCTTTTTGGCCAAGTGCATCATTGTGGACGTTCTGCCTCTTTTCCTATGCTTTCAATGCAATTCCAGTCTACCTCCTGAAATCGGTTTCCTGCAATTCTGCCCCGCTTTCAAGTCCTCTTGGCAGCCTTACTTCAGTATATTTTTGGACGATAGTTGTCATTTATAACTCTGCAGGTTTGTGAATTACAGTGCCCCTGAGCTCCTTTCTTCAACTCGTTTTCTTGTGAGCTGGCCGCAACACCGCAGGATGGCTTCAGGCCCTAATCTGGTTCCGGCACGGCACGCTGAGCCTTTGGTTATTTCCTCTTCCTGGTGGGAAATGAGAGTTAAATTTGCCCGTCCAGACCCCTCCAGCTAGTCTCTCATTGGTTCTCGCTATTCCTGTTCATCTTCCGCAGAAATTGCAAACTGGGCCAAACAGGAGGTTAAAGGGACTGACTCTCCAAGTCGGGAGAGTGTTAGTAAAGCGTCTGGAATGTTGCACCCGAGTACCAGGGTACGAAAACTGAGACATATTTGAACACGTCTCCCGATCACATGGTTGATCATACTCTAGGTTCCACATGCATGTTTTAGCTGAAGGAAGAATACCTTAAACCTGGGTAGTTGAAACCCGTGGAATGGGTACCATGCAATATGACTTCAAAGGGTCTTCATTTGCTCACCGAACCTCTCCAATCCTATCACTGCTGCGTTTATGTCCCTGTACACATGCTTGATTCTCTTTCGGAGACATAGCAATCCATAGGTTTTAAGATACTTAAGAGTCAGGTACATTCTTAGGCGTTTAATATGCGGTGTTGAGTCCATTTCGTTGAGCAAGGAGTAGCTCTTGTCTATTCCATATTTGGCTTAAGGAACTTTATCTGTGCTCATTTCAATCTCTGGTTTTATGCAGCACCCCAACTCACCTTTCCCCTTAAACAAGCATAAGTTGGTTTTCTAAATTTGAGACCCTGTTCTGTTCTGTAATTCAGTTCCTGTGTAGCCAAGTTTACATTCCGTGTATTACTGATATCTTATGATGTTTCTTTTTCTGTGTGACTTATTTCAGTTAGAATCATCGTACCTGAATCCACTCATTGTGCTGCTACGGGCCTGATGACATAGATTTCACTGCTGAGTGATACTGCATTGTACGTAAGTACCACAAGTTCTTTATCCATTTTTCACTTTCTGTGATATTGAACTTGTACGGTAAACGAGGTTCTTGTAAACAGAGGCGTCCCAAACATTGGGGTGGCTGTATCTTTTTGATTTTAATTTCCCTAAGCTATAGGACCATAAGTGGAAGTGCCCTAGGCTCTGTTGCTTTGTTTTTTAGATGTTTCAGGAAACACCATACACTTCTCCCGAGTGTCTGTTGGCAATGTACATCCCGCCCATCAGCATAACAAGGCTCCCAGTTCTCCATGGCCTGTCCTGCCTTTCTGGATTTTACACTTTTTTCAGACGGCCCTTTTGACCGGGGGGAATTGAGACTTCATTGTAGTGCAGATTTCCTTTGCAAGCTTGCTTGGTTGGCCAAAAAGGGCGTATGCGTTTTTTCCTGAATATATTCAGGAAAAAACGCATACGCCCTTTTTGGCCAAGTGCATCATTGTGGACGTTCTGCCTCTTTTCCTATGCTTTCAATGCAATTCCAGTCTACCTCCTGAAATCGGTTTCCTGCAATTCTGCCCCGCTTTCAAGTCCTCTTGGCAGCCTTACTTCAGTATATTTTTGGACGATAGTTGTCATTTATAACTCTGCAGGTTTGTGAATTACAGTGCCCCTGAGCTCCTTTCTTCAACTCGCTTTCTTGTGAGCTGGCCGCAACACCGCAGGATGGCTTCAGGCCCTAATCTGGTTCCGGCACGGCACGCTGAGCCTTTGGTTATTTCCTCTTCCTGGTGCGAAATGAGAGTTAAATTTGCCCGTCCAGACCCCTCCAGCTAGTCTCTCATTGGTTCTCGCTATTCCTGTTCATCTTCCGCAGAAATTGCAAACTGGGCCAAACAGGAGGTTAAAGGGACTGACTCTCCAAGTCGGGAGAGTGTTAGTAAAGCGTCTGGAATGTTGCACCCGAGTACCAGGGTACGAAAACTGAGACATATTTGAACACGTCTCCCGATCACATGGTTGATCATACTCTAGGTTCCACATGCATGTTTTAGCTGAAGGAAGAATACCTTAAACCTGGGTAGTTGAAACCCGTGGAATGGGTACCATGCAATATGACTTCAAAGGGTCTTCATTTGCTCACCGAACCTCTCCAATCCTATCACTGCTGCGTTTATGTCCCTGTACACATGCTTGATTCTCTTTCGGAGACATAGCAATCCATAGGTTTTAAGATACTTAAGAGTCAGGTACATTCTTAGGCGTTTAATATGCGGTGTTGAGTCCATTTCGTTGAGCAAGGAGTAGCTCTTGTCTATTCCATATTTGGCTTAAGGAACTTTATCTGTGCTCATTTCAATCTCTGGTTTTATGCAGCACCCCAACTCACCTTTCCCCTTAAACAAGCATAAGTTGGTTTTCTAAATTTGAGACCCTGTTCTGTTCTGTAATTCAGTTCCTGTGTAGCCAAGTTTACATTCCGTGTATTACTGATATCTTATGATGTTTCTTTTTCTGTGTGACTTATTTCAGTTAGAATCATCGTACCTG
Source organism: Globicephala melas (assembly GCF_963455315.2). Lineage (NCBI taxonomy): Eukaryota > Metazoa > Chordata > Mammalia > Artiodactyla > Delphinidae > Globicephala > Globicephala melas. Next base: position 112,232 of record NW_027207744.1, read on the forward strand.
AATCCACTCATTGTGCTGCTACGGGCCTGATGACATAGATTTCACTGCTGAGTGATACTGCATTGTACGTAAGTACCACAAGTTCTTTATCCATTTTTCACTTTCTGTGATATTGAACTTGTACGGTAAACGAGGTTCTTGTAAACATAGGCGTCCCAAACATTGGGGTGGCTGTATCTTTTTGATTTTAATTTCCCTAAGCTATAGGACCATAAGTGGAAGTGCCCTAGGCTCTGTTGCTTTGTTTTTTAGATGTTTCAGGAAACACCATACACTTCTCCCGAGTGTCTGTTGGCATTTGACATCCCGCCCATCAGCATAACAAGGCTCCCAGTTCTCCATGGCCTGTCCTGCCTTTCTGGATTTTACACTTTTTTCAGATGGCCCTTTTGACCGGGGGGGGGGGGAAGTGAGACTTCATTGTAGTGCAGATTTCCTTTGCAAGCTTGCTTGGTTGGCCAAAAAGGGCGTATGCGTTTTTTCCTGAATATATTCAGGAAAAAACGCATACGCCCTTTTTGGCCAAGTGCATCATTGTGGACGTTCTGCCTCTTTTCCTATGCTTTCAATGCAATTCCAGTCTACCTCCTGAAATCGGTTTCCTGCAATTCTGCCCCGCTTTCAAGTCCTCTTGGCAGCCTTACTTCAGTATATTTTTGGACGATAGTTGTCATTTATAACTCTGCAGGTTTGTGAATTACAGTGCCCCTGAGCTCCTTTCTTCAACTCGTTTTCTTGTGAGTTGGCCGCAACACCGCAGGATGGCTTCAGGCCCTAATCTGGTTCCGGCACGGCACGCTGAGCCTTTGGTTATTTCCTCTTCCTGGTGGGAAATGAGAGTTAAATTTGCCCGTCCAGACACCTCCAGCTAGTCTCTCATTGGTTCTCGCTATTCCTGTTCATCTTCCGCAGAAATTGCAAACTGGGCCAAACAGGAGGTTAAAGGGACTGACTCTCCAAGTCGGGAGAGTGTTAGTAAAGCGTCTGGAATGTTGCACCCGAGTACCAGGGTACGAAAACTGAGACATATTTGAACACGTCTCCCGATCACATGGTTGATTATACTCTAGGTTCCACATGCATGTTTTAGCTGAAGGAAGAATACCTTAAACCTGGGTAGTTGAAACCCGTGGAATGGGTACCATGCAATATGACTTCAAAGGGTCTTCATTTGCACACCGAACCTCTCCAATCCTATCACTGCTGCGTTTATGTCCCTGTACACATGCTTGATTCTCTTTCGGAGACATAGCAATCCATAGGTTTTAAGATACTTAAGAGTCAGGTACATTCTTAGGCGTTTAATATGCGGTGTTGAGTCCATTTCGTTGAGCAAGGAGTAGCTCTTGTCTATTCCATATTTGGCTTAAGGAACTTTATCTGTGCTCATTTCAATCTCTGGTTTTATGCAGCACCCCAACTCACCTTTAACCTTAAACAAGCATAAGTTGGTTTTCTAAATTTGAGACCCTGTTCTGTTCTGTAATTCAGTTCCTGTGTAGCCAAGTTTACATTCCGTGTATTACTGATATCTTATGATGTTTCTTTTTCTGTGTGACTTATTTCAGTTAGAATCATCGTACCTGAATCCACTCATTGTGCTGCTACGGGCCTGATGACATAGATTTCACTGCTGAGTGATACTGCATTGTACGTAAGTACCACATGTTCTTTATCCATTTTTCACTTTCTGTGATATTGAACTTGTACGGTAAACGAGGTTCTTGTAAACAGAGGCGTGCCAAACATTGGGGTGGCTGTATCTTTTTGATTTTAATTTCCCTAAGCTATAGGACCATAAGTGGAAGTGCCCTAGGCTCTGTTGCTTTGTTTTTTAGATGTTTCAGGAAACACCATACACTTCTCCCGAGTGTCTGTTGGCAGTTTACATCCCGCCCATCAGCATAACAAGGCTCCCAGTTCTCCATGGCCTGTCCTGCCTTTCTGGATTTTACACTTTTTTCAGATGGCCCTTTTGACCGGGGGGAAGTGAGATTTCATTGTAGTGCAGATTTCCTTTGCAAGCTTGCTTGGTTGGCCAAAAAGGGCGTATGCGTTTTTTCCTGAATATATTCAGGAAAAAACGCATACGCCCTTTTTGGCCAAGTGCATCATTGTGGACGTTCTGCCTCTTTTCCTATGCTTTCAATGCAATTCCAGTCTACCTCCTGAAATCGGTTTCCTGCAATTCTGCCCCGCTTTCAAGTCCTCTTGGCAGCCTTACTTCAGTATATTTTTGGACGATAGTTGTCATTTATAACTCTGCAGGTTTGTGAATTACAGTGCCCCTGAGCTCCTTTCTTCAACTCGTTTTCTTGTGAGCTGGCCGCAACACCGCAGGATGGCTTCAGGCCCTAATCTGGTTCCGGCACGGCACGCTGAGCCTTTGGTTATTTCCTCTTCCTGGTGGGAAATGAGAGTTAAATTTGCCCGTCCAGACACCTCCAGCTAGTCTCTCATTGGTTCTCGCTATTCCTGTTCATCTTCCGCAGAAATTGCAAACTGGGCCAAACAGGAGGTTAAAGGGACTGACTCTCCAAGTCGGGAGAGTGTTAGTAAAGCGTCTGGAATGTTGCACCCGAGTACCAGGGTACGAAAACTGAGACATATTTGAACACGTCTCCCGATCACATGGTTGATCATACTCTAGGTTCCACATGCATGTTTTAGCTGAAGGAAGAATACCTTAAACCTGGGTAGTTGAAACCCGTGGAATGGGTACCATGCAATATGACTTCAAAGGGTCTTCATTTGCTCACCGAACCTCTCCAATCCTATCACTGCTGCGGTTATGTCCCTGTACACATGCTTGATTCTCTTTCGGAGACATAGCAATCCATAGGTTTTAAGATACTTAAGAGTCAGGTACATTCTTAGGCGTTTAATATGCGGTGTTGAGTCCATTTCGTTGAGCAAGGAGTAGCTCTTGTCTATTCCATATTTGGCTTAAGGAACTTTATCTGTGCTCATTTCAATCTCTGGTTTTATGCAGCACCCCAACTCACCTTTACCCTTAAACAAGCATAAGTTGGTTTTCTAAATTTGAGACCCTGTTCTGTTCTGTAATTCAGTTCCTGTGTAGCCAAGTTTACATTCCGTGTATTACTGATATCTTATGATGTTTCTTTTTCTGTGTGACTTATTTCAGTTAGAATCATCGTACCTGAATCCACTCATTGTGCTGCTACGGGCCTGATGACATAGATTTCACTGCTGAGTGATACTGCATTGTACGTAAGTACCACAAGTTCTTTATCCATTTTTCACTTTCTGTGATATTGAACTTGTACGGTAAACGAGGTTCTTGTAAACATAGGCGTCCCAAACATTGGGGTGGCTGTATCTTTTTGATTTTAATTTCACTAAGCTATAGGACCATAAGTGGAAGTGCCCTAGGCTCTGTTGCTTTGTTTTTTAGATGTTTCAGGAAACACCATACACTTCTCCCGAGTGTCTGTTGGCATTTGAC
>NW_027207745.1:0-114458 GCF_963455315.2 Globicephala melas
GCCCGACAGCAGCTGGCCCGAAGCCAGTGGGAGCCACCTTTGAGTTGGCAAAGCCCCTTACCCAGCAATGCCACCCTTGCCCCCACACCACCGTCCGAGCTCAGGACCCCGCCCCAGGTGTCCAGCAGGCCCGCGGAAGCGGCTTGGGCCCTCTATCCCTCTTCGGCACCCGGCCGCGGCGAAACGGTGGAGGGGGGGCTTTTTCCGGATGGAGCTTTGGAGAGACACCCCCCGGCAGACAGGTGGCGGCGCCGGGGCTGGGATCCAGTGGGGACCGCCAGGTGCAGGTCGAGGGGCTCGCGGGCCGCATGGACGGCACCCGGGTCCGCGGCCATGTCTGCTTCGAGTCAGGGGACCAACGGAGCATATGGTGTGCTGCTGCCTTCCAGGGATGCCTTTTGGCCGCCTGGCCGCTCAGGCAGGCGGGGAGCGCCCCATCAGACGCTTGCTGTGGTGGGAGGGGCCTGAGGAGGTGGGGCCTGCAGCGGTACCTGGTATCCGGCGGGGGCGGAGACGGCGGCCGCCGCCTCCGCCACCGCGGGCGACAAAAAGAGAAAGCGGAGCGGGAGGCAAAAAGCCTACAGCACCCGGTATTCCCAGGAGCTCTCCCATCCAGGAGGTCTCCCATCCAAGTTCTAACCAGGCCCGACCCTTCTTAGCTTCCGAGATCCAGACTTGATCGGGCCCGTCTAGGCTGCTTTGGCTGTAGGTGTTGGTGGGTCGCGGGCTGCCTCTTGAGGCGCAGTTTAGCAGGCCATTGGGCCTTACCGCCAGCCCAGGGGCCCGCCCACCCTGGCAGGGCCCCGCCGCCCACCTAGGCAGAGGAACAGAGGTCCTGGGGACCGGTTGCTGGCGAGGTGTTGGCGACCACCCAGCCCAGGGCGGGCGGGACCAAGGAAACATTTCGGCGCTTGGCCTCCCACCCCAGATCCCGCAGGTCGCTCACAAGGATGTGGCCCCGGAGGCTTCAGGGCCTGGGGCCTGCGGTCCCTTGGGCATCTCACCTGCCTGCCCTCGCTGCGCTAGGCGCAGCCCTGTCGCAGACTGGGCCGGCCTTCCTGCCCGACAGCAGCTGGCCCGAAGCCAGTGGGAGCCACCGTTGAGTTGGCAAAGCCCCTTAGACCCAGCAACGCCACCCTTGCCCCCACAACACCGTCGAGCTCTGTACCCCGGCCCAGGTGGCCGGCAGGCACTTGGAAGCGGCCTGGGCCCTCTATCCCTCTCCGGCACCAAGCCGCGGCGAAACGGTGGAGGTGGTGCTTTTTCCGGATGGAGCTGTGGAGAGACACCCCCCGGCAGACAGGTGGCGGCGCCGGGGCTGGGCTCCAGTGGGGGCCGCCAGGTGCAGGTCGAGGGGCTCGCGGGCCGCTTGGACGGCACCCGGGTCTGCGGCCATGTCTGCTTCGCGTCAGGGGACCAACGGAGCATCTGGTGTGCCGCTGTCTTCCAGGGACGCCTTCTGGCCGCCTGGCCGCTCAGGCAGGCGGGGAGCGCCCCATCAGACGCTTGCTGTGGTGGGAGGGTCCTGAGGAGGTGGGGCCTGCAGCGGTACCCCGCGGGGGCGGAGACGGCCGCCGCCGCCACCGCCGCCGCCACCGCCGCCACCGCCACGACCGCCGCGGTCGACAAAATGAGAATGTGTGTAGCGGGAGGCAAAAAGCCTACAGCACCTGGCGTTCCCAGGAGCTCTCCCGTCCAGGAGGTCTGCCATCCAACTACTAACCAGGCCCAACCCTGCTTAGCTTCCGAGATCGAGTCGAGATCGGGCCCGTCTAGGGTGGTTTGGCCGTAGACACTGGGGGGGTCGCGGGCTTCCACTTGAGGTGCAGCTTAGCAGGCGCTTGGGCCTTACCGCCGGCCCAGTGGCCCGCCCGCCCCGGCAGGGCCCCGCTGCCCGCCTAGGCAGGGGAACGGAGGTCTCGGGGACCGGGCGGTGGCAGAGGAGTTGGCGACCACCCAGCCCAGGGCGGGAGGGACCCAGGAAACGTTTCGGCGCTTGGCCTCCCACCGCAGATCCCGCAGGTCGCTCACAGGGATGTTGCCCCGGAGGCTTCAGGGCCCGGGGTCGGCGGTGCCTTGGGCATCCCACCTGCGCGCCCACGCTGCGCTAGGTGCAGCCCAGAAGCAGACTGGTCCGACCCTCCTGTCCTACAGCAGCTGGCCCGAAGCCACTGGGAGCCACCATTGAGTTGGCACGGCCCCTTAGACACAGCAAGGCCACCCTTGTCCCGACGCCACCGTCCGAGCTCAGGACCCCGCCCCAGGTGGCCGGCAGGTCCGGGGAAGTGGCCTGGGCCCTCGATCCCGCTCCTGCCCACGGCCGCGGCGAAGGGGCAGAAGGGGTGCTTTTTCCGGATGGAGCTGTGGAGAGACACCCCGGAAGACAGGTGGCGGTGCCGGGGCTGGACTCCAGTGGCTGCGGCCAGGTGCGGCTCGCGGGGCTCGCGGGCCGAACGGACGGCACCCGGGTCCGCGGCCATGTCTGGGTGACGTCAGGCCGCCCCCTGGAGCGGCTGGTGTGTCGCTGCCTTCCAGGGACGCCTTCTGGCCGCCTGGCCGGTCAGGCAGGTGGGGAGTGCCCCATCAGACGCTTGCTGTGGTGGGAGGGGCCTGAGGAGGTGGGGCCTGCAGCGGTACCTGGTACCCGGCGGGGGCGTAGACGGCCGCCGCCGCCGCCACTGTGGGCGACAAAAGGAGAAAGCGGAGCGGAAGGCAAAAATCCTACAGCACCCGGTATTCCCAGGAGCTCTCCCATCCAGGAGGTCTCCCATCCAAGTTCGAACCAGGCCCGACCCTGCTTACCTTCCGAGATCCAGACTTGATCGGGCCCGTCTAGGCTGGTTTGACAGTAGGTGTCAGTGGGTCGCAGGCTGCCTCGTGAGGCGCAGCTTAGCAGGCCCATGGGACTTACCGCCAGCCCAGCGGCCCGCCCGCCTAGGCAGAGGAACGGAGGTCTCGGGGACCGGGTGGTGCCGGAGATTTTGGCGACCACCCAGCCCAGGGTGGGAGGGACCCAGGAAACGTTTCGGCGCTTGGCCTCCCACCCCAGATCCCGCAGGTCGCTCACAGGGATGTGGCCCCGGAGGCTTCAGGGCCCGGGGCCTGCGGTCCTTTGGGCATCCCACCTGCCCGCCCACGCTGCGCTAGGCGCAGCCCTGTCGCAGACCGGGCCGGCCTTCCTGCCCGACAGCAGCTGGCCCGAAGCCAGTGGGAGCCACCATTGAGTTGGCAAAGCCCCTTAAACCCAGCAACGCACCCTTGCCCCCACACCACCGTCCGAGCTCAGGACCCCGCCCCAGGTGGCCGGCAGTCCCGCGGAAGCCGCCTGGGCCCTCTATCCCTCTCCGGCACCCGGCCACGGTGAAACGGTGGAGGGGGGGCTTTTTCCGGATGGAGCTGTGGAGAGACACCCACCGGCAGACAGGTGGCGGCGCCGGGGCTGGGATCCAGTGGGGACCGCCAGGTGCAGGTCGAGGGGCTCGCGGGCCGCATGGACGGCACCCGGGTCCGTGGCCATGTCTGCTTCGAGTCAGGGGACCAACGGAGCATATGGTGTGCCGCTGCCTTCCAGGGACGCCTTCTGGCCGCCTGGCCGCTCAGGCAGGCGGGGAGCGCCCCATCAGACGCTTGCTGTGGTTGGAGGGGCCTGAGGAGGTGGGGCCTGCAGCGGTACCTGACAGGGGCGGAGACGGCCGCCTCCACCACCGCCGCCACCATCGCCGCCACCGCGAGCGACAAAAGGAGTAAGCGGAGCGGGAGGCAAAAGGCCGACAGCACCCGGTATTCCCAGGAGCTCTCCCAGCCGGGACGTCTCCCATCCAAGTTCGAAACAGGCCCGACCCTGCTTAGCTTCCGAGATCCAGACTTGATCGGGCCCGTCTAGGCTGCTTTGGTAGTAGGTGTCGGTGGGTCGTGGGCTGCCTCTTGAGGCGCAGCTTAGCAGGCCGTTGGGCCTTACCGCCAGCCTAGCGGCCCGCCCGCACTGGCAGGGCCCCGCCGCCCACCTTGGCAGAGGAACGGAGGTCTCGGTGATCGGGTGGTGGCGGAGGTGTTGGCGACCACCCAGCCCAGGGAGGGCAGGACCCAGCAAAAGTTTCGGCGCTTGGCCTCCCATCCCAGACCCCGCAGGTCGCTCACAGGGATGTGGCCCCAGAGGCTTCAGGGCCCGGGGCCTGCGGTCCCTTGGGCATCCCACCTGCCCGCCCACGCTGCGCTAGGCACAGCCCTTTCGCAGACCGGGCCAGCCTTCCTGCCCGACAGCAGCTGGCCCGAAGCCAGTGGGAGCCACCTTTGAGTTGGCAAAGCCCCTTACCCAGCAATGCCACCCTTGCCCCCACACCACCGTCCGAGCTCAGGACCCCGCCCCAGGTGTCCAGCAGGCCCGCGGAAGCGGCTTGGGCCCTCTATCCCTCTTCGGCACCCGGCCGCGGCGAAACGGTGGAGGGGGGGCTTTTTCCGGATGGAGCTTTGGAGAGACACCCCCCGGCAGACAGGTGGCGGCGCCGGGGCTGGGATCCAGTGGGGACCGCCAGGTGCAGGTCGAGGGGCTCGCGGGCCGCATGGACGGCACCCGGGTCCGCGGCCATGTCTGCTTCGAGTCAGGGGACCAACGGAGCATATGGTGTGCTGCTGCCTTCCAGGGATGCCTTTTGGCCGCCTGGCCGCTCAGGCAGGCGGGGAGCGCCCCATCAGACGCTTGCTGTGGTGGGAGGGGCCTGAGGAGGTGGGGCCTGCAGCGGTACCTGGTATCCGGCGGGGGCGGAGACGGCGGCCGCCGCCTCCGCCACCGCGGGCGACAAAAAGAGAAAGCGGAGCGGGAGGCAAAAAGCCTACAGCACCCGGTATTCCCAGGAGCTCTCCCATCCAGGAGGTCTCCCATCCAAGTTCTAACCAGGCCCGACCCTTCTTAGCTTCCGAGATCCAGACTTGATCGGGCCCGTCTAGGCTGCTTTGGCTGTAGGTGTTGGTGGGTCGCGGGCTGCCTCTTGAGGCGCAGTTTAGCAGGCCATTGGGCCTTACCGCCAGCCCAGGGGCCCGCCCACCCTGGCAGGGCCCCGCCGCCCACCTAGGCAGAGGAACAGAGGTCCTGGGGACCGGTTGCTGGCGAGGTGTTGGCGACCACCCAGCCCAGGGCGGGCGGGACCAAGGAAACATTTCGGCGCTTGGCCTCCCACCCCAGATCCCGCAGGTCGCTCACAAGGATGTGGCCCCGGAGGCTTCAGGGCCTGGGGCCTGCGGTCCCTTGGGCATCTCACCTGCCTGCCCTCGCTGCGCTAGGCGCAGCCCTGTCGCAGACTGGGCCGGCCTTCCTGCCCGACAGCAGCTGGCCCGAAGCCAGTGGGAGCCACCGTTGAGTTGGCAAAGCCCCTTAGACCCAGCAACGCCACCCTTGCCCCCACAACACCGTCGAGCTCTGTACCCCGGCCCAGGTGGCCGGCAGGCACTTGGAAGCGGCCTGGGCCCTCTATCCCTCTCCGGCACCAAGCCGCGGCGAAACGGTGGAGGTGGTGCTTTTTCCGGATGGAGCTGTGGAGAGACACCCCCCGGCAGACAGGTGGCGGCGCCGGGGCTGGGCTCCAGTGGGGGCCGCCAGGTGCAGGTCGAGGGGCTCGCGGGCCGCTTGGACGGCACCCGGGTCTGCGGCCATGTCTGCTTCGCGTCAGGGGACCAACGGAGCATCTGGTGTGCCGCTGTCTTCCAGGGACGCCTTCTGGCCGCCTGGCCGCTCAGGCAGGCGGGGAGCGCCCCATCAGACGCTTGCTGTGGTGGGAGGGTCCTGAGGAGGTGGGGCCTGCAGCGGTACCCCGCGGGGGCGGAGACGGCCGCCGCCGCCACCGCCGCCGCCACCGCCGCCACCGCCGCCACCGCCACGACCGCCGCGGTCGACAAAATGAGAATGTGTGTAGCGGGAGGCAAAAAGCCTACAGCACCTGGCGTTCCCAGGAGCTCTCCCGTCCAGGAGGTCTGCCATCCAACTACTAACCAGGCCCAACCCTGCTTAGCTTCCGAGATCGAGTCGAGATCGGGCCCGTCTAGGGTGGTTTGGCCGTAGACACTGGGGGGGTCGCGGGCTTCCACTTGAGGTGCAGCTTAGCAGGCGCTTGGGCCTTACCGCCGGCCCAGTGGCCCGCCCGCCCCGGCAGGGCCCCGCTGCCCGCCTAGGCAGGGGAACGGAGGTCTCGGGGACCGGGCGGTGGCAGAGGAGTTGGCGACCACCCAGCCCAGGGCGGGAGGGACCCAGGAAACGTTTCGGCGCTTGGCCTCCCACCGCAGATCCCGCAGGTCGCTCACAGGGATGTTGCCCCGGAGGCTTCAGGGCCCGGGGTCGGCGGTGCCTTGGGCATCCCACCTGCGCGCCCACGCTGCGCTAGGTGCAGCCCAGAAGCAGACTGGTCCGACCCTCCTGTCCTACAGCAGCTGGCCCGAAGCCACTGGGAGCCACCATTGAGTTGGCACGGCCCCTTAGACACAGCAAGGCCACCCTTGTCCCGACGCCACCGTCCGAGCTCAGGACCCCGCCCCAGGTGGCCGGCAGGTCCGGGGAAGTGGCCTGGGCCCTCGATCCCGCTCCTGCCCACGGCCGCGGCGAAGGGGCAGAAGGGGTGCTTTTTCCGGATGGAGCTGTGGAGAGACACCCCGGAAGACAGGTGGCGGTGCCGGGGCTGGACTCCAGTGGCTGCGGCCAGGTGCGGCTCGCGGGGCTCGCGGGCCGAACGGACGGCACCCGGGTCCGCGGCCATGTCTGGGTGACGTCAGGCCGCCCCCTGGAGCGGCTGGTGTGTCGCTGCCTTCCAGGGACGCCTTCTGGCCGCCTGGCCGGTCAGGCAGGTGGGGAGTGCCCCATCAGACGCTTGCTGTGGTGGGAGGGGCCTGAGGAGGTGGGGCCTGCAGCGGTACCTGGTACCCGGCGGGGGCGTAGACGGCCGCCGCCGCCGCCACTGTGGGCGACAAAAGGAGAAAGCGGAGCGGAAGGCAAAAATCCTACAGCACCCGGTATTCCCAGGAGCTCTCCCATCCAGGAGGTCTCCCATCCAAGTTCGAACCAGGCCCGACCCTGCTTACCTTCCGAGATCCAGACTTGATCGGGCCCGTCTAGGCTGGTTTGACAGTAGGTGTCAGTGGGTCGCAGGCTGCCTCGTGAGGCGCAGCTTAGCAGGCCCATGGGACTTACCGCCAGCCCAGCGGCCCGCCCGCCTAGGCAGAGGAACGGAGGTCTCGGGGACCGGGTGGTGCCGGAGATTTTGGCGACCACCCAGCCCAGGGTGGGAGGGACCCAGGAAACGTTTCGGCGCTTGGCCTCCCACCCCAGATCCCGCAGGTCGCTCACAGGGATGTGGCCCCGGAGGCTTCAGGGCCCGGGGCCTGCGGTCCTTTGGGCATCCCACCTGCCCGCCCACGCTGCGCTAGGCGCAGCCCTGTCGCAGACCGGGCCGGCCTTCCTGCCCGACAGCAGCTGGCCCGAAGCCAGTGGGAGCCACCATTGAGTTGGCAAAGCCCCTTAAACCCAGCAACGCACCCTTGCCCCCACACCACCGTCCGAGCTCAGGACCCCGCCCCAGGTGGCCGGCAGTCCCGCGGAAGCCGCCTGGGCCCTCTATCCCTCTCCGGCACCCGGCCACGGTGAAACGGTGGAGGGGGGGCTTTTTCCGGATGGAGCTGTGGAGAGACACCCACCGGCAGACAGGTGGCGGCGCCGGGGCTGGGATCCAGTGGGGACCGCCAGGTGCAGGTCGAGGGGCTCGCGGGCCGCATGGACGGCACCCGGGTCCGTGGCCATGTCTGCTTCGAGTCAGGGGACCAACGGAGCATATGGTGTGCCGCTGCCTTCCAGGGACGCCTTCTGGCCGCCTGGCCGCTCAGGCAGGCGGGGAGCGCCCCATCAGACGCTTGCTGTGGTTGGAGGGGCCTGAGGAGGTGGGGCCTGCAGCGGTACCTGACAGGGGCGGAGACGGCCGCCTCCACCACCGCCGCCACCATCGCCGCCACCGCGAGCGACAAAAGGAGTAAGCGGAGCGGGAGGCAAAAGGCCGACAGCACCCGGTATTCCCAGGAGCTCTCCCAGCCGGGACGTCTCCCATCCAAGTTCGAAACAGGCCCGACCCTGCTTAGCTTCCGAGATCCAGACTTGATCGGGCCCGTCTAGGCTGCTTTGGTAGTAGGTGTCGGTGGGTCGTGGGCTGCCTCTTGAGGCGCAGCTTAGCAGGCCGTTGGGCCTTACCGCCAGCCTAGCGGCCCGCCCGCACTGGCAGGGCCCCGCCGCCCACCTTGGCAGAGGAACGGAGGTCTCGGTGATCGGGTGGTGGCGGAGGTGTTGGCGACCACCCAGCCCAGGGAGGGCAGGACCCAGCAAAAGTTTCGGCGCTTGGCCTCCCATCCCAGACCCCGCAGGTCGCTCACAGGGATGTGGCCCCAGAGGCTTCAGGGCCCGGGGCCTGCGGTCCCTTGGGCATCCCACCTGCCCGCCCACGCTGCGCTAGGCACAGCCCTTTCGCAGACCGGGCCAGCCTTCCTGCCCGACAGCAGCTGGCCCGAAGCCAGTGGGAGCCACCTTTGAGTTGGCAAAGCCCCTTACCCAGCAATGCCACCCTTGCCCCCACACCACCGTCCGAGCTCAGGACCCCGCCCCAGGTGTCCAGCAGGCCCGCGGAAGCGGCTTGGGCCCTCTATCCCTCTTCGGCACCCGGCCGCGGCGAAACGGTGGAGGGGGGGCTTTTTCCGGATGGAGCTTTGGAGAGACACCCCCCGGCAGACAGGTGGCGGCGCCGGGGCTGGGATCCAGTGGGGACCGCCAGGTGCAGGTCGAGGGGCTCGCGGGCCGCATGGACGGCACCCGGGTCCGCGGCCATGTCTGCTTCGAGTCAGGGGACCAACGGAGCATATGGTGTGCTGCTGCCTTCCAGGGATGCCTTTTGGCCGCCTGGCCGCTCAGGCAGGCGGGGAGCGCCCCATCAGACGCTTGCTGTGGTGGGAGGGGCCTGAGGAGGTGGGGCCTGCAGCGGTACCTGGTATCCGGCGGGGGCGGAGACGGCGGCCGCCGCCTCCGCCACCGCGGGCGACAAAAAGAGAAAGCGGAGCGGGAGGCAAAAAGCCTACAGCACCCGGTATTCCCAGGAGCTCTCCCATCCAGGAGGTCTCCCATCCAAGTTCTAACCAGGCCCGACCCTTCTTAGCTTCCGAGATCCAGACTTGATCGGGCCCGTCTAGGCTGCTTTGGCTGTAGGTGTTGGTGGGTCGCGGGCTGCCTCTTGAGGCGCAGTTTAGCAGGCCATTGGGCCTTACCGCCAGCCCAGGGGCCCGCCCACCCTGGCAGGGCCCCGCCGCCCACCTAGGCAGAGGAACAGAGGTCCTGGGGACCGGTTGCTGGCGAGGTGTTGGCGACCACCCAGCCCAGGGCGGGCGGGACCAAGGAAACATTTCGGCGCTTGGCCTCCCACCCCAGATCCCGCAGGTCGCTCACAAGGATGTGGCCCCGGAGGCTTCAGGGCCTGGGGCCTGCGGTCCCTTGGGCATCTCACCTGCCTGCCCTCGCTGCGCTAGGCGCAGCCCTGTCGCAGACTGGGCCGGCCTTCCTGCCCGACAGCAGCTGGCCCGAAGCCAGTGGGAGCCACCGTTGAGTTGGCAAAGCCCCTTAGACCCAGCAACGCCACCCTTGCCCCCACAACACCGTCGAGCTCTGTACCCCGGCCCAGGTGGCCGGCAGGCACTTGGAAGCGGCCTGGGCCCTCTATCCCTCTCCGGCACCAAGCCGCGGCGAAACGGTGGAGGTGGTGCTTTTTCCGGATGGAGCTGTGGAGAGACACCCCCCGGCAGACAGGTGGCGGCGCCGGGGCTGGGCTCCAGTGGGGGCCGCCAGGTGCAGGTCGAGGGGCTCGCGGGCCGCTTGGACGGCACCCGGGTCTGCGGCCATGTCTGCTTCGCGTCAGGGGACCAACGGAGCATCTGGTGTGCCGCTGTCTTCCAGGGACGCCTTCTGGCCGCCTGGCCGCTCAGGCAGGCGGGGAGCGCCCCATCAGACGCTTGCTGTGGTGGGAGGGTCCTGAGGAGGTGGGGCCTGCAGCGGTACCCCGCGGGGGCGGAGACGGCCGCCGCCGCCACCGCCGCCGCCACCGCCGCCACCGCCGCCACCGCCACGACCGCCGCGGTCGACAAAATGAGAATGTGTGTAGCGGGAGGCAAAAAGCCTACAGCACCTGGCGTTCCCAGGAGCTCTCCCGTCCAGGAGGTCTGCCATCCAACTACTAACCAGGCCCAACCCTGCTTAGCTTCCGAGATCGAGTCGAGATCGGGCCCGTCTAGGGTGGTTTGGCCGTAGACACTGGGGGGGTCGCGGGCTTCCACTTGAGGTGCAGCTTAGCAGGCGCTTGGGCCTTACCGCCGGCCCAGTGGCCCGCCCGCCCCGGCAGGGCCCCGCTGCCCGCCTAGGCAGGGGAACGGAGGTCTCGGGGACCGGGCGGTGGCAGAGGAGTTGGCGACCACCCAGCCCAGGGCGGGAGGGACCCAGGAAACGTTTCGGCGCTTGGCCTCCCACCGCAGATCCCGCAGGTCGCTCACAGGGATGTTGCCCCGGAGGCTTCAGGGCCCGGGGTCGGCGGTGCCTTGGGCATCCCACCTGCGCGCCCACGCTGCGCTAGGTGCAGCCCAGAAGCAGACTGGTCCGACCCTCCTGTCCTACAGCAGCTGGCCCGAAGCCACTGGGAGCCACCATTGAGTTGGCACGGCCCCTTAGACACAGCAAGGCCACCCTTGTCCCGACGCCACCGTCCGAGCTCAGGACCCCGCCCCAGGTGGCCGGCAGGTCCGGGGAAGTGGCCTGGGCCCTCGATCCCGCTCCTGCCCACGGCCGCGGCGAAGGGGCAGAAGGGGTGCTTTTTCCGGATGGAGCTGTGGAGAGACACCCCGGAAGACAGGTGGCGGTGCCGGGGCTGGACTCCAGTGGCTGCGGCCAGGTGCGGCTCGCGGGGCTCGCGGGCCGAACGGACGGCACCCGGGTCCGCGGCCATGTCTGGGTGACGTCAGGCCGCCCCCTGGAGCGGCTGGTGTGTCGCTGCCTTCCAGGGACGCCTTCTGGCCGCCTGGCCGGTCAGGCAGGTGGGGAGTGCCCCATCAGACGCTTGCTGTGGTGGGAGGGGCCTGAGGAGGTGGGGCCTGCAGCGGTACCTGGTACCCGGCGGGGGCGTAGACGGCCGCCGCCGCCGCCACTGTGGGCGACAAAAGGAGAAAGCGGAGCGGAAGGCAAAAATCCTACAGCACCCGGTATTCCCAGGAGCTCTCCCATCCAGGAGGTCTCCCATCCAAGTTCGAACCAGGCCCGACCCTGCTTACCTTCCGAGATCCAGACTTGATCGGGCCCGTCTAGGCTGGTTTGACAGTAGGTGTCAGTGGGTCGCAGGCTGCCTCGTGAGGCGCAGCTTAGCAGGCCCATGGGACTTACCGCCAGCCCAGCGGCCCGCCCGCCTAGGCAGAGGAACGGAGGTCTCGGGGACCGGGTGGTGCCGGAGATTTTGGCGACCACCCAGCCCAGGGTGGGAGGGACCCAGGAAACGTTTCGGCGCTTGGCCTCCCACCCCAGATCCCGCAGGTCGCTCACAGGGATGTGGCCCCGGAGGCTTCAGGGCCCGGGGCCTGCGGTCCTTTGGGCATCCCACCTGCCCGCCCACGCTGCGCTAGGCGCAGCCCTGTCGCAGACCGGGCCGGCCTTCCTGCCCGACAGCAGCTGGCCCGAAGCCAGTGGGAGCCACCATTGAGTTGGCAAAGCCCCTTAAACCCAGCAACGCACCCTTGCCCCCACACCACCGTCCGAGCTCAGGACCCCGCCCCAGGTGGCCGGCAGTCCCGCGGAAGCCGCCTGGGCCCTCTATCCCTCTCCGGCACCCGGCCACGGTGAAACGGTGGAGGGGGGGCTTTTTCCGGATGGAGCTGTGGAGAGACACCCACCGGCAGACAGGTGGCGGCGCCGGGGCTGGGATCCAGTGGGGACCGCCAGGTGCAGGTCGAGGGGCTCGCGGGCCGCATGGACGGCACCCGGGTCCGTGGCCATGTCTGCTTCGAGTCAGGGGACCAACGGAGCATATGGTGTGCCGCTGCCTTCCAGGGACGCCTTCTGGCCGCCTGGCCGCTCAGGCAGGCGGGGAGCGCCCCATCAGACGCTTGCTGTGGTTGGAGGGGCCTGAGGAGGTGGGGCCTGCAGCGGTACCTGACAGGGGCGGAGACGGCCGCCTCCACCACCGCCGCCACCATCGCCGCCACCGCGAGCGACAAAAGGAGTAAGCGGAGCGGGAGGCAAAAGGCCGACAGCACCCGGTATTCCCAGGAGCTCTCCCAGCCGGGACGTCTCCCATCCAAGTTCGAAACAGGCCCGACCCTGCTTAGCTTCCGAGATCCAGACTTGATCGGGCCCGTCTAGGCTGCTTTGGTAGTAGGTGTCGGTGGGTCGTGGGCTGCCTCTTGAGGCGCAGCTTAGCAGGCCGTTGGGCCTTACCGCCAGCCTAGCGGCCCGCCCGCACTGGCAGGGCCCCGCCGCCCACCTTGGCAGAGGAACGGAGGTCTCGGTGATCGGGTGGTGGCGGAGGTGTTGGCGACCACCCAGCCCAGGGAGGGCAGGACCCAGCAAAAGTTTCGGCGCTTGGCCTCCCATCCCAGACCCCGCAGGTCGCTCACAGGGATGTGGCCCCAGAGGCTTCAGGGCCCGGGGCCTGCGGTCCCTTGGGCATCCCACCTGCCCGCCCACGCTGCGCTAGGCACAGCCCTTTCGCAGACCGGGCCAGCCTTCCTGCCCGACAGCAGCTGGCCCGAAGCCAGTGGGAGCCACCTTTGAGTTGGCAAAGCCCCTTACCCAGCAATGCCACCCTTGCCCCCACACCACCGTCCGAGCTCAGGACCCCGCCCCAGGTGTCCAGCAGGCCCGCGGAAGCGGCTTGGGCCCTCTATCCCTCTTCGGCACCCGGCCGCGGCGAAACGGTGGAGGGGGGGCTTTTTCCGGATGGAGCTTTGGAGAGACACCCCCCGGCAGACAGGTGGCGGCGCCGGGGCTGGGATCCAGTGGGGACCGCCAGGTGCAGGTCGAGGGGCTCGCGGGCCGCATGGACGGCACCCGGGTCCGCGGCCATGTCTGCTTCGAGTCAGGGGACCAACGGAGCATATGGTGTGCTGCTGCCTTCCAGGGATGCCTTTTGGCCGCCTGGCCGCTCAGGCAGGCGGGGAGCGCCCCATCAGACGCTTGCTGTGGTGGGAGGGGCCTGAGGAGGTGGGGCCTGCAGCGGTACCTGGTATCCGGCGGGGGCGGAGACGGCGGCCGCCGCCTCCGCCACCGCGGGCGACAAAAAGAGAAAGCGGAGCGGGAGGCAAAAAGCCTACAGCACCCGGTATTCCCAGGAGCTCTCCCATCCAGGAGGTCTCCCATCCAAGTTCTAACCAGGCCCGACCCTTCTTAGCTTCCGAGATCCAGACTTGATCGGGCCCGTCTAGGCTGCTTTGGCTGTAGGTGTTGGTGGGTCGCGGGCTGCCTCTTGAGGCGCAGTTTAGCAGGCCATTGGGCCTTACCGCCAGCCCAGGGGCCCGCCCACCCTGGCAGGGCCCCGCCGCCCACCTAGGCAGAGGAACAGAGGTCCTGGGGACCGGTTGCTGGCGAGGTGTTGGCGACCACCCAGCCCAGGGCGGGCGGGACCAAGGAAACATTTCGGCGCTTGGCCTCCCACCCCAGATCCCGCAGGTCGCTCACAAGGATGTGGCCCCGGAGGCTTCAGGGCCTGGGGCCTGCGGTCCCTTGGGCATCTCACCTGCCTGCCCTCGCTGCGCTAGGCGCAGCCCTGTCGCAGACTGGGCCGGCCTTCCTGCCCGACAGCAGCTGGCCCGAAGCCAGTGGGAGCCACCGTTGAGTTGGCAAAGCCCCTTAGACCCAGCAACGCCACCCTTGCCCCCACAACACCGTCGAGCTCTGTACCCCGGCCCAGGTGGCCGGCAGGCACTTGGAAGCGGCCTGGGCCCTCTATCCCTCTCCGGCACCAAGCCGCGGCGAAACGGTGGAGGTGGTGCTTTTTCCGGATGGAGCTGTGGAGAGACACCCCCCGGCAGACAGGTGGCGGCGCCGGGGCTGGGCTCCAGTGGGGGCCGCCAGGTGCAGGTCGAGGGGCTCGCGGGCCGCTTGGACGGCACCCGGGTCTGCGGCCATGTCTGCTTCGCGTCAGGGGACCAACGGAGCATCTGGTGTGCCGCTGTCTTCCAGGGACGCCTTCTGGCCGCCTGGCCGCTCAGGCAGGCGGGGAGCGCCCCATCAGACGCTTGCTGTGGTGGGAGGGTCCTGAGGAGGTGGGGCCTGCAGCGGTACCCCGCGGGGGCGGAGACGGCCGCCGCCGCCACCGCCGCCGCCACCGCCGCCACCGCCGCCACCGCCACGACCGCCGCGGTCGACAAAATGAGAATGTGTGTAGCGGGAGGCAAAAAGCCTACAGCACCTGGCGTTCCCAGGAGCTCTCCCGTCCAGGAGGTCTGCCATCCAACTACTAACCAGGCCCAACCCTGCTTAGCTTCCGAGATCGAGTCGAGATCGGGCCCGTCTAGGGTGGTTTGGCCGTAGACACTGGGGGGGTCGCGGGCTTCCACTTGAGGTGCAGCTTAGCAGGCGCTTGGGCCTTACCGCCGGCCCAGTGGCCCGCCCGCCCCGGCAGGGCCCCGCTGCCCGCCTAGGCAGGGGAACGGAGGTCTCGGGGACCGGGCGGTGGCAGAGGAGTTGGCGACCACCCAGCCCAGGGCGGGAGGGACCCAGGAAACGTTTCGGCGCTTGGCCTCCCACCGCAGATCCCGCAGGTCGCTCACAGGGATGTTGCCCCGGAGGCTTCAGGGCCCGGGGTCGGCGGTGCCTTGGGCATCCCACCTGCGCGCCCACGCTGCGCTAGGTGCAGCCCAGAAGCAGACTGGTCCGACCCTCCTGTCCTACAGCAGCTGGCCCGAAGCCACTGGGAGCCACCATTGAGTTGGCACGGCCCCTTAGACACAGCAAGGCCACCCTTGTCCCGACGCCACCGTCCGAGCTCAGGACCCCGCCCCAGGTGGCCGGCAGGTCCGGGGAAGTGGCCTGGGCCCTCGATCCCGCTCCTGCCCACGGCCGCGGCGAAGGGGCAGAAGGGGTGCTTTTTCCGGATGGAGCTGTGGAGAGACACCCCGGAAGACAGGTGGCGGTGCCGGGGCTGGACTCCAGTGGCTGCGGCCAGGTGCGGCTCGCGGGGCTCGCGGGCCGAACGGACGGCACCCGGGTCCGCGGCCATGTCTGGGTGACGTCAGGCCGCCCCCTGGAGCGGCTGGTGTGTCGCTGCCTTCCAGGGACGCCTTCTGGCCGCCTGGCCGGTCAGGCAGGTGGGGAGTGCCCCATCAGACGCTTGCTGTGGTGGGAGGGGCCTGAGGAGGTGGGGCCTGCAGCGGTACCTGGTACCCGGCGGGGGCGTAGACGGCCGCCGCCGCCGCCACTGTGGGCGACAAAAGGAGAAAGCGGAGCGGAAGGCAAAAATCCTACAGCACCCGGTATTCCCAGGAGCTCTCCCATCCAGGAGGTCTCCCATCCAAGTTCGAACCAGGCCCGACCCTGCTTACCTTCCGAGATCCAGACTTGATCGGGCCCGTCTAGGCTGGTTTGACAGTAGGTGTCAGTGGGTCGCAGGCTGCCTCGTGAGGCGCAGCTTAGCAGGCCCATGGGACTTACCGCCAGCCCAGCGGCCCGCCCGCCTAGGCAGAGGAACGGAGGTCTCGGGGACCGGGTGGTGCCGGAGATTTTGGCGACCACCCAGCCCAGGGTGGGAGGGACCCAGGAAACGTTTCGGCGCTTGGCCTCCCACCCCAGATCCCGCAGGTCGCTCACAGGGATGTGGCCCCGGAGGCTTCAGGGCCCGGGGCCTGCGGTCCTTTGGGCATCCCACCTGCCCGCCCACGCTGCGCTAGGCGCAGCCCTGTCGCAGACCGGGCCGGCCTTCCTGCCCGACAGCAGCTGGCCCGAAGCCAGTGGGAGCCACCATTGAGTTGGCAAAGCCCCTTAAACCCAGCAACGCACCCTTGCCCCCACACCACCGTCCGAGCTCAGGACCCCGCCCCAGGTGGCCGGCAGTCCCGCGGAAGCCGCCTGGGCCCTCTATCCCTCTCCGGCACCCGGCCACGGTGAAACGGTGGAGGGGGGGCTTTTTCCGGATGGAGCTGTGGAGAGACACCCACCGGCAGACAGGTGGCGGCGCCGGGGCTGGGATCCAGTGGGGACCGCCAGGTGCAGGTCGAGGGGCTCGCGGGCCGCATGGACGGCACCCGGGTCCGTGGCCATGTCTGCTTCGAGTCAGGGGACCAACGGAGCATATGGTGTGCCGCTGCCTTCCAGGGACGCCTTCTGGCCGCCTGGCCGCTCAGGCAGGCGGGGAGCGCCCCATCAGACGCTTGCTGTGGTTGGAGGGGCCTGAGGAGGTGGGGCCTGCAGCGGTACCTGACAGGGGCGGAGACGGCCGCCTCCACCACCGCCGCCACCATCGCCGCCACCGCGAGCGACAAAAGGAGTAAGCGGAGCGGGAGGCAAAAGGCCGACAGCACCCGGTATTCCCAGGAGCTCTCCCAGCCGGGACGTCTCCCATCCAAGTTCGAAACAGGCCCGACCCTGCTTAGCTTCCGAGATCCAGACTTGATCGGGCCCGTCTAGGCTGCTTTGGTAGTAGGTGTCGGTGGGTCGTGGGCTGCCTCTTGAGGCGCAGCTTAGCAGGCCGTTGGGCCTTACCGCCAGCCTAGCGGCCCGCCCGCACTGGCAGGGCCCCGCCGCCCACCTTGGCAGAGGAACGGAGGTCTCGGTGATCGGGTGGTGGCGGAGGTGTTGGCGACCACCCAGCCCAGGGAGGGCAGGACCCAGCAAAAGTTTCGGCGCTTGGCCTCCCATCCCAGACCCCGCAGGTCGCTCACAGGGATGTGGCCCCAGAGGCTTCAGGGCCCGGGGCCTGCGGTCCCTTGGGCATCCCACCTGCCCGCCCACGCTGCGCTAGGCACAGCCCTTTCGCAGACCGGGCCAGCCTTCCTGCCCGACAGCAGCTGGCCCGAAGCCAGTGGGAGCCACCTTTGAGTTGGCAAAGCCCCTTACCCAGCAATGCCACCCTTGCCCCCACACCACCGTCCGAGCTCAGGACCCCGCCCCAGGTGTCCAGCAGGCCCGCGGAAGCGGCTTGGGCCCTCTATCCCTCTTCGGCACCCGGCCGCGGCGAAACGGTGGAGGGGGGGCTTTTTCCGGATGGAGCTTTGGAGAGACACCCCCCGGCAGACAGGTGGCGGCGCCGGGGCTGGGATCCAGTGGGGACCGCCAGGTGCAGGTCGAGGGGCTCGCGGGCCGCATGGACGGCACCCGGGTCCGCGGCCATGTCTGCTTCGAGTCAGGGGACCAACGGAGCATATGGTGTGCTGCTGCCTTCCAGGGATGCCTTTTGGCCGCCTGGCCGCTCAGGCAGGCGGGGAGCGCCCCATCAGACGCTTGCTGTGGTGGGAGGGGCCTGAGGAGGTGGGGCCTGCAGCGGTACCTGGTATCCGGCGGGGGCGGAGACGGCGGCCGCCGCCTCCGCCACCGCGGGCGACAAAAAGAGAAAGCGGAGCGGGAGGCAAAAAGCCTACAGCACCCGGTATTCCCAGGAGCTCTCCCATCCAGGAGGTCTCCCATCCAAGTTCTAACCAGGCCCGACCCTTCTTAGCTTCCGAGATCCAGACTTGATCGGGCCCGTCTAGGCTGCTTTGGCTGTAGGTGTTGGTGGGTCGCGGGCTGCCTCTTGAGGCGCAGTTTAGCAGGCCATTGGGCCTTACCGCCAGCCCAGGGGCCCGCCCACCCTGGCAGGGCCCCGCCGCCCACCTAGGCAGAGGAACAGAGGTCCTGGGGACCGGTTGCTGGCGAGGTGTTGGCGACCACCCAGCCCAGGGCGGGCGGGACCAAGGAAACATTTCGGCGCTTGGCCTCCCACCCCAGATCCCGCAGGTCGCTCACAAGGATGTGGCCCCGGAGGCTTCAGGGCCTGGGGCCTGCGGTCCCTTGGGCATCTCACCTGCCTGCCCTCGCTGCGCTAGGCGCAGCCCTGTCGCAGACTGGGCCGGCCTTCCTGCCCGACAGCAGCTGGCCCGAAGCCAGTGGGAGCCACCGTTGAGTTGGCAAAGCCCCTTAGACCCAGCAACGCCACCCTTGCCCCCACAACACCGTCGAGCTCTGTACCCCGGCCCAGGTGGCCGGCAGGCACTTGGAAGCGGCCTGGGCCCTCTATCCCTCTCCGGCACCAAGCCGCGGCGAAACGGTGGAGGTGGTGCTTTTTCCGGATGGAGCTGTGGAGAGACACCCCCCGGCAGACAGGTGGCGGCGCCGGGGCTGGGCTCCAGTGGGGGCCGCCAGGTGCAGGTCGAGGGGCTCGCGGGCCGCTTGGACGGCACCCGGGTCTGCGGCCATGTCTGCTTCGCGTCAGGGGACCAACGGAGCATCTGGTGTGCCGCTGTCTTCCAGGGACGCCTTCTGGCCGCCTGGCCGCTCAGGCAGGCGGGGAGCGCCCCATCAGACGCTTGCTGTGGTGGGAGGGTCCTGAGGAGGTGGGGCCTGCAGCGGTACCCCGCGGGGGCGGAGACGGCCGCCGCCGCCACCGCCGCCGCCACCGCCGCCACCGCCGCCACCGCCACGACCGCCGCGGTCGACAAAATGAGAATGTGTGTAGCGGGAGGCAAAAAGCCTACAGCACCTGGCGTTCCCAGGAGCTCTCCCGTCCAGGAGGTCTGCCATCCAACTACTAACCAGGCCCAACCCTGCTTAGCTTCCGAGATCGAGTCGAGATCGGGCCCGTCTAGGGTGGTTTGGCCGTAGACACTGGGGGGGTCGCGGGCTTCCACTTGAGGTGCAGCTTAGCAGGCGCTTGGGCCTTACCGCCGGCCCAGTGGCCCGCCCGCCCCGGCAGGGCCCCGCTGCCCGCCTAGGCAGGGGAACGGAGGTCTCGGGGACCGGGCGGTGGCAGAGGAGTTGGCGACCACCCAGCCCAGGGCGGGAGGGACCCAGGAAACGTTTCGGCGCTTGGCCTCCCACCGCAGATCCCGCAGGTCGCTCACAGGGATGTTGCCCCGGAGGCTTCAGGGCCCGGGGTCGGCGGTGCCTTGGGCATCCCACCTGCGCGCCCACGCTGCGCTAGGTGCAGCCCAGAAGCAGACTGGTCCGACCCTCCTGTCCTACAGCAGCTGGCCCGAAGCCACTGGGAGCCACCATTGAGTTGGCACGGCCCCTTAGACACAGCAAGGCCACCCTTGTCCCGACGCCACCGTCCGAGCTCAGGACCCCGCCCCAGGTGGCCGGCAGGTCCGGGGAAGTGGCCTGGGCCCTCGATCCCGCTCCTGCCCACGGCCGCGGCGAAGGGGCAGAAGGGGTGCTTTTTCCGGATGGAGCTGTGGAGAGACACCCCGGAAGACAGGTGGCGGTGCCGGGGCTGGACTCCAGTGGCTGCGGCCAGGTGCGGCTCGCGGGGCTCGCGGGCCGAACGGACGGCACCCGGGTCCGCGGCCATGTCTGGGTGACGTCAGGCCGCCCCCTGGAGCGGCTGGTGTGTCGCTGCCTTCCAGGGACGCCTTCTGGCCGCCTGGCCGGTCAGGCAGGTGGGGAGTGCCCCATCAGACGCTTGCTGTGGTGGGAGGGGCCTGAGGAGGTGGGGCCTGCAGCGGTACCTGGTACCCGGCGGGGGCGTAGACGGCCGCCGCCGCCGCCACTGTGGGCGACAAAAGGAGAAAGCGGAGTGGAAGGCAAAAATCCTACAGCACCCGGTATTCCCAGGAGCTCTCCCATCCAGGAGGTCTCCCATCCAAGTTCGAACCAGGCCCGACCCTGCTTACCTTCCGAGATCCAGACTTGATCGGGCCCGTCTAGGCTGGTTTGACAGTAGGTGTCAGTGGGTCGCAGGCTGCCTCGTGAGGCGCAGCTTAGCAGGCCCATGGGACTTACCGCCAGCCCAGCGGCCCGCCCGCCTAGGCAGAGGAACGGAGGTCTCGGGGACCGGGTGGTGCCGGAGATTTTGGCGACCACCCAGCCCAGGGTGGGAGGGACCCAGGAAACGTTTCGGCGCTTGGCCTCCCACCCCAGATCCCGCAGGTCGCTCACAGGGATGTGGCCCCGGAGGCTTCAGGGCCCGGGGCCTGCGGTCCTTTGGGCATCCCACCTGCCCGCCCACGCTGCGCTAGGCGCAGCCCTGTCGCAGACCGGGCCGGCCTTCCTGCCTGACAGCAGCTGGCCCGAAGCCAGTGGGAGCCACCATTGAGTTGGCAAAGCCCCTTAAACCCAGCAACGCACCCTTGCCCCCACACCACCGTCCGAGCTCAGGACCCCGCCCCAGGTGGCCGGCAGTCCCGCGGAAGCCGCCTGGGCCCTCTATCCCTCTCCGGCACCCGGCCACGGTGAAACGGTGGAGGGGGGGCTTTTTCCGGATGGAGCTGTGGAGAGACACCCACCGGCAGACAGGTGGCGGCGCCGGGGCTGGGATCCAGTGGGGACCGCCAGGTGCAGGTCGAGGGGCTCGCGGGCCGCATGGACGGCACCCGGGTCCGTGGCCATGTCTGCTTCGAGTCAGGGGACCAACGGAGCATATGGTGTGCCGCTGCCTTCCAGGGACGCCTTCTGGCCGCCTGGCCGCTCAGGCAGGCGGGGAGCGCCCCATCAGACGCTTGCTGTGGTTGGAGGGGCCTGAGGAGGTGGGGCCTGCAGCGGTACCTGACAGGGGCGGAGACGGCCGCCTCCACCACCGCTGCCACCATCGCCGCCACCGCGAGCGACAAAAGGAGTAAGCGGAGCGGGAGGCAAAAGGCCGACAGCACCCGGTATTCCCAGGAGCTCTCCCAGCCGGGACGTCTCCCATCCAAGTTCGAAACAGGCCCGACCCTGCTTAGCTTCCGAGATCCAGACTTGATCGGGCCCGTCTAGGCTGCTTTGGTAGTAGGTGTCGGTGGGTCGTGGGCTGCCTCTTGAGGCGCAGCTTAGCAGGCCGTTGGGCCTTACCGCCAGCCTAGCGGCCCGCCCGCACTGGCAGGGCCCCGCCGCCCACCTTGGCAGAGGAACGGAGGTCTCGGTGATCGGGTGGTGGCGGAGGTGTTGGCGACCACCCAGCCCAGGGAGGGCAGGACCCAGCAAAAGTTTCGGCGCTTGGCCTCCCATCCCAGACCCCGCAGGTCGCTCACAGGGATGTGGCCCCAGAGGCTTCAGGGCCCGGGGCCTGCGGTCCCTTGGGCATCCCACCTGCCCGCCCACGCTGCGCTAGGCACAGCCCTTTCGCAGACCGGGCCAGCCTTCCTGCCCGACAGCAGCTGGCCCGAAGCCAGTGGGAGCCACCTTTGAGTTGGCAAAGCCCCTTACCCAGCAATGCCACCCTTGCCCCCACACCACCGTCCGAGCTCAGGACCCCGCCCCAGGTGTCCAGCAGGCCCGCGGAAGCGGCTTGGGCCCTCTATCCCTCTTCGGCACCCGGCCGCGGCGAAACGGTGGAGGGGGGGCTTTTTCCGGATGGAGCTTTGGAGAGACACCCCCCGGCAGACAGGTGGCGGCGCCGGGGCTGGGATCCAGTGGGGACCGCCAGGTGCAGGTCGAGGGGCTCGCGGGCCGCATGGACGGCACCCGGGTCCGCGGCCATGTCTGCTTCGAGTCAGGGGACCAACGGAGCATATGGTGTGCTGCTGCCTTCCAGGGATGCCTTTTGGCCGCCTGGCCGCTCAGGCAGGCGGGGAGCGCCCCATCAGACGCTTGCTGTGGTGGGAGGGGCCTGAGGAGGTGGGGCCTGCAGCGGTACCTGGTATCCGGCGGGGGCGGAGACGGCGGCCGCCGCCTCCGCCACCGCGGGCGACAAAAAGAGAAAGCGGAGCGGGAGGCAAAAAGCCTACAGCACCCGGTATTCCCAGGAGCTCTCCCATCCAGGAGGTCTCCCATCCAAGTTCTAACCAGGCCCGACCCTTCTTAGCTTCCGAGATCCAGACTTGATCGGGCCCGTCTAGGCTGCTTTGGCTGTAGGTGTTGGTGGGTCGCGGGCTGCCTCTTGAGGCGCAGTTTAGCAGGCCATTGGGCCTTACCGCCAGCCCAGGGGCCCGCCCACCCTGGCAGGGCCCCGCCGCCCACCTAGGCAGAGGAACAGAGGTCCTGGGGACCGGTTGCTGGCGAGGTGTTGGCGACCACCCAGCCCAGGGCGGGCGGGACCAAGGAAACATTTCGGCGCTTGGCCTCCCACCCCAGATCCCGCAGGTCGCTCACAAGGATGTGGCCCCGGAGGCTTCAGGGCCTGGGGCCTGCGGTCCCTTGGGCATCTCACCTGCCTGCCCTCGCTGCGCTAGGCGCAGCCCTGTCGCAGACTGGGCCGGCCTTCCTGCCCGACAGCAGCTGGCCCGAAGCCAGTGGGAGCCACCGTTGAGTTGGCAAAGCCCCTTAGACCCAGCAACGCCACCCTTGCCCCCACAACACCGTCGAGCTCTGTACCCCGGCCCAGGTGGCCGGCAGGCACTTGGAAGCGGCCTGGGCCCTCTATCCCTCTCCGGCACCAAGCCGCGGCGAAACGGTGGAGGTGGTGCTTTTTCCGGATGGAGCTGTGGAGAGACACCCCCCGGCAGACAGGTGGCGGCGCCGGGGCTGGGCTCCAGTGGGGGCCGCCAGGTGCAGGTCGAGGGGCTCGCGGGCCGCTTGGACGGCACCCGGGTCTGCGGCCATGTCTGCTTCGCGTCAGGGGACCAACGGAGCATCTGGTGTGCCGCTGTCTTCCAGGGACGCCTTCTGGCCGCCTGGCCGCTCAGGCAGGCGGGGAGCGCCCCATCAGACGCTTGCTGTGGTGGGAGGGTCCTGAGGAGGTGGGGCCTGCAGCGGTACCCCGCGGGGGCGGAGACGGCCGCCGCCGCCACCGCCGCCGCCACCGCCGCCACCGCCACGACCGCCGCGGTCGACAAAATGAGAATGTGTGTAGCGGGAGGCAAAAAGCCTACAGCACCTGGCGTTCCCAGGAGCTCTCCCGTCCAGGAGGTCTGCCATCCAACTACTAACCAGGCCCAACCCTGCTTAGCTTCCGAGATCGAGTCGAGATCGGGCCCGTCTAGGGTGGTTTGGCCGTAGACACTGGGGGGGTCGCGGGCTTCCACTTGAGGTGCAGCTTAGCAGGCGCTTGGGCCTTACCGCCGGCCCAGTGGCCCGCCCGCCCCGGCAGGGCCCCGCTGCCCGCCTAGGCAGGGGAACGGAGGTCTCGGGGACCGGGCGGTGGCAGAGGAGTTGGCGACCACCCAGCCCAGGGCGGGAGGGACCCAGGAAACGTTTCGGCGCTTGGCCTCCCACCGCAGATCCCGCAGGTCGCTCACAGGGATGTTGCCCCGGAGGCTTCAGGGCCCGGGGTCGGCGGTGCCTTGGGCATCCCACCTGCGCGCCCACGCTGCGCTAGGTGCAGCCCAGAAGCAGACTGGTCCGACCCTCCTGTCCTACAGCAGCTGGCCCGAAGCCACTGGGAGCCACCATTGAGTTGGCACAGCCCCTTAGACACAGCAAGGCCACCCTTGTCCCGACGCCACCGTCCGAGCTCAGGACCCCGCCCCAGGTGGCCGGCAGGTCCGGGGAAGTGGCCTGGGCCCTCGATCCCGCTCCTGCCCACGGCCGCGGCGAAGGGGCAGAAGGGGTGCTTTTTCCGGATGGAGCTGTGGAGAGACACCCCGGAAGACAGGTGGCGGTGCCGGGGCTGGACTCCAGTGGCTGCGGCCAGGTGCGGCTCGCGGGGCTCGCGGGCCGAACGGACGGCACCCGGGTCCGCGGCCATGTCTGGGTGACGTCAGGCCGCCCCCTGGAGCGGCTGGTGTGTCGCTGCCTTCCAGGGACGCCTTCTGGCCGCCTGGCCGGTCAGGCAGGTGGGGAGTGCCCCATCAGACGCTTGCTGTGGTGGGAGGGGCCTGAGGAGGTGGGGCCTGCAGCGGTACCTGGTACCCGGCGGGGGCGTAGACGGCCGCCGCCGCCGCCACTGTGGGCGACAAAAGGAGAAAGCGGAGCGGAAGGCAAAAATCCTACAGCACCCGGTATTCCCAGGAGCTCTCCCATCCAGGAGGTCTCCCATCCAAGTTCGAACCAGGCCCGACCCTGCTTACCTTCCGAGATCCAGACTTGATCGGGCCCGTCTAGGCTGGTTTGACAGTAGGTGTCAGTGGGTCGCAGGCTGCCTCGTGAGGCGCAGCTTAGCAGGCCCATGGGACTTACCGCCAGCCCAGCGGCCCGCCCGCCTAGGCAGAGGAACGGAGGTCTCGGGGACCGGGTGGTGCCGGAGATTTTGGCGACCACCCAGCCCAGGGTGGGAGGGACCCAGGAAACGTTTCGGCGCTTGGCCTCCCACCCCAGATCCCGCAGGTCGCTCACAGGGATGTGGCCCCGGAGGCTTCAGGGCCCGGGGCCTGCGGTCCTTTGGGCATCCCACCTGCCCGCCCACGCTGCGCTAGGCGCAGCCCTGTCGCAGACCGGGCCGGCCTTCCTGCCCGACAGCAGCTGGCCCGAAGCCAGTGGGAGCCACCATTGAGTTGGCAAAGCCCCTTAAACCCAGCAACGCACCCTTGCCCCCACACCACCGTCCGAGCTCAGGACCCCGCCCCAGGTGGCCGGCAGTCCCGCGGAAGCCGCCTGGGCCCTCTATCCCTCTCCGGCACCCGGCCACGGTGAAACGGTGGAGGGGGGGCTTTTTCCGGATGGAGCTGTGGAGAGACACCCACCGGCAGACAGGTGGCGGCGCCGGGGCTGGGATCCAGTGGGGACCGCCAGGTGCAGGTCGAGGGGCTCGCGGGCCGCATGGACGGCACCCGGGTCCGTGGCCATGTCTGCTTCGAGTCAGGGGACCAACGGAGCATATGGTGTGCCGCTGCCTTCCAGGGACGCCTTCTGGCCGCCTGGCCGCTCAGGCAGGCGGGGAGCGCCCCATCAGACGCTTGCTGTGGTTGGAGGGGCCTGAGGAGGTGGGGCCTGCAGCGGTACCTGACAGGGGCGGAGACGGCCGCCTCCACCACCGCCGCCACCATCGCCGCCACCGCGAGCGACAAAAGGAGTAAGCGGAGCGGGAGGCAAAAGGCCGACAGCACCCGGTATTCCCAGGAGCTCTCCCAGCCGGGACGTCTCCCATCCAAGTTCGAAACAGGCCCGACCCTGCTTAGCTTCCGAGATCCAGACTTGATCGGGCCCGTCTAGGCTGCTTTGGTAGTAGGTGTCGGTGGGTCGTGGGCTGCCTCTTGAGGCGCAGCTTAGCAGGCCGTTGGGCCTTACCGCCAGCCTAGCGGCCCGCCCGCACTGGCAGGGCCCCGCCGCCCACCTTGGCAGAGGAACGGAGGTCTCGGTGATCGGGTGGTGGCGGAGGTGTTGGCGACCACCCAGCCCAGGGAGGGCAGGACCCAGCAAAAGTTTCGGCGCTTGGCCTCCCATCCCAGACCCCGCAGGTCGCTCACAGGGATGTGGCCCCAGAGGCTTCAGGGCCCGGGGCCTGCGGTCCCTTGGGCATCCCACCTGCCCGCCCACGCTGCGCTAGGCACAGCCCTTTCGCAGACCGGGCCAGCCTTCCTGCCCGACAGCAGCTGGCCCGAAGCCAGTGGGAGCCACCTTTGAGTTGGCAAAGCCCCTTACCCAGCAATGCCACCCTTGCCCCCACACCACCGTCCGAGCTCAGGACCCCGCCCCAGGTGTCCAGCAGGCCCGCGGAAGCGGCTTGGGCCCTCTATCCCTCTTCGGCACCCGGCCGCGGCGAAACGGTGGAGGGGGGGCTTTTTCCGGATGGAGCTTTGGAGAGACACCCCCCGGCAGACAGGTGGCGGCGCCGGGGCTGGGATCCAGTGGGGACCGCCAGGTGCAGGTCGAGGGGCTCGCGGGCCGCATGGACGGCACCCGGGTCCGCGGCCATGTCTGCTTCGAGTCAGGGGACCAACGGAGCATATGGTGTGCTGCTGCCTTCCAGGGATGCCTTTTGGCCGCCTGGCCGCTCAGGCAGGCGGGGAGCGCCCCATCAGACGCTTGCTGTGGTGGGAGGGGCCTGAGGAGGTGGGGCCTGCAGCGGTACCTGGTATCCGGCGGGGGCGGAGACGGCGGCCGCCGCCTCCGCCACCGCGGGCGACAAAAAGAGAAAGCGGAGCGGGAGGCAAAAAGCCTACAGCACCCGGTATTCCCAGGAGCTCTCCCATCCAGGAGGTCTCCCATCCAAGTTCTAACCAGGCCCGACCCTTCTTAGCTTCCGAGATCCAGACTTGATCGGGCCCGTCTAGGCTGCTTTGGCTGTAGGTGTTGGTGGGTCGCGGGCTGCCTCTTGAGGCGCAGTTTAGCAGGCCATTGGGCCTTACCGCCAGCCCAGGGGCCCGCCCACCCTGGCAGGGCCCCGCCGCCCACCTAGGCAGAGGAACAGAGGTCCTGGGGACCGGTTGCTGGCGAGGTGTTGGCGACCACCCAGCCCAGGGCGGGCGGGACCAAGGAAACATTTCGGCGCTTGGCCTCCCACCCCAGATCCCGCAGGTCGCTCACAAGGATGTGGCCCCGGAGGCTTCAGGGCCTGGGGCCTGCGGTCCCTTGGGCATCTCACCTGCCTGCCCTCGCTGCGCTAGGCGCAGCCCTGTCGCAGACTGGGCCGGCCTTCCTGCCCGACAGCAGCTGGCCCGAAGCCAGTGGGAGCCACCGTTGAGTTGGCAAAGCCCCTTAGACCCAGCAACGCCACCCTTGCCCCCACAACACCGTCGAGCTCTGTACCCCGGCCCAGGTGGCCGGCAGGCACTTGGAAGCGGCCTGGGCCCTCTATCCCTCTCCGGCACCAAGCCGCGGCGAAACGGTGGAGGTGGTGCTTTTTCCGGATGGAGCTGTGGAGAGACACCCCCCGGCAGACAGGTGGCGGCGCCGGGGCTGGGCTCCAGTGGGGGCCGCCAGGTGCAGGTCGAGGGGCTCGCGGGCCGCTTGGACGGCACCCGGGTCTGCGGCCATGTCTGCTTCGCGTCAGGGGACCAACGGAGCATCTGGTGTGCCGCTGTCTTCCAGGGACGCCTTCTGGCCGCCTGGCCGCTCAGGCAGGCGGGGAGCGCCCCATCAGACGCTTGCTGTGGTGGGAGGGTCCTGAGGAGGTGGGGCCTGCAGCGGTACCCCGCGGGGGCGGAGACGGCCGCCGCCGCCACCGCCGCCGCCACCGCCGCCACCGCCGCCACCGCCACGACCGCCGCGGTCGACAAAATGAGAATGTGTGTAGCGGGAGGCAAAAAGCCTACAGCACCTGGCGTTCCCAGGAGCTCTCCCGTCCAGGAGGTCTGCCATCCAACTACTAACCAGGCCCAACCCTGCTTAGCTTCCGAGATCGAGTCGAGATCGGGCCCGTCTAGGGTGGTTTGGCCGTAGACACTGGGGGGGTCGCGGGCTTCCACTTGAGGTGCAGCTTAGCAGGCGCTTGGGCCTTACCGCCGGCCCAGTGGCCCGCCCGCCCCGGCAGGGCCCCGCTGCCCGCCTAGGCAGGGGAACGGAGGTCTCGGGGACCGGGCGGTGGCAGAGGAGTTGGCGACCACCCAGCCCAGGGCGGGAGGGACCCAGGAAACGTTTCGGCGCTTGGCCTCCCACCGCAGATCCCGCAGGTCGCTCACAGGGATGTTGCCCCGGAGGCTTCAGGGCCCGGGGTCGGCGGTGCCTTGGGCATCCCACCTGCGCGCCCACGCTGCGCTAGGTGCAGCCCAGAAGCAGACTGGTCTGACCCTCCTGTCCTACAGCAGCTGGCCCGAAGCCACTGGGAGCCACCATTGAGTTGGCACGGCCCCTTAGACACAGCAAGGCCACCCTTGTCCCGACGCCACCGTCCGAGCTCAGGACCCCGCCCCAGGTGGCCGGCAGGTCCGGGGAAGTGGCCTGGGCCCTCGATCCCGCTCCTGCCCACGGCCGCGGCGAAGGGGCAGAAGGGGTGCTTTTTCCGGATGGAGCTGTGGAGAGACACCCCGGAAGACAGGTGGCGGTGCCGGGGCTGGACTCCAGTGGCTGCGGCCAGGTGCGGCTCGCGGGGCTCGCGGGCCGAACGGACGGCACCCGGGTCCGCGGCCATGTCTGGGTGACGTCAGGCCGCCCCCTGGAGCGGCTGGTGTGTCGCTGCCTTCCAGGGACGCCTTCTGGCCGCCTGGCCGGTCAGGCAGGTGGGGAGTGCCCCATCAGACGCTTGCTGTGGTGGGAGGGGCCTGAGGAGGTGGGGCCTGCAGCGGTACCTGGTACCCGGCGGGGGCGTAGACGGCCGCCGCCGCCGCCACTGTGGGCGACAAAAGGAGAAAGCGGAGCGGAAGGCAAAAATCCTACAGCACCCGGTATTCCCAGGAGCTCTCCCATCCAGGAGGTCTCCCATCCAAGTTCGAACCAGGCCCGACCCTGCTTACCTTCCGAGATCCAGACTTGATCGGGCCCGTCTAGGCTGGTTTGACAGTAGGTGTCAGTGGGTCGCAGGCTGCCTCGTGAGGCGCAGCTTAGCAGGCCCATGGGACTTACCGCCAGCCCAGCGGCCCGCCCGCCTAGGCAGAGGAACGGAGGTCTCGGGGACCGGGTGGTGCCGGAGATTTTGGCGACCACCCAGCCCAGGGTGGGAGGGACCCAGGAAACGTTTCGGCGCTTGGCCTCCCACCCCAGATCCCGCAGGTCGCTCACAGGGATGTGGCCCCGGAGGCTTCAGGGCCCGGGGCCTGCGGTCCTTTGGGCATCCCACCTGCCCGCCCACGCTGCGCTAGGCGCAGCCCTGTCGCAGACCGGGCCGGCCTTCCTGCCCGACAGCAGCTGGCCCGAAGCCAGTGGGAGCCACCATTGAGTTGGCAAAGCCCCTTAAACCCAGCAACGCACCCTTGCCCTCACACCACCGTCCGAGCTCAGGACCCCGCCCCAGGTGGCCGGCAGTCCCGCGGAAGCCGCCTGGGCCCTCTATCCCTCTCCGGCACCCGGCCACGGTGAAACGGTGGAGGGGGGGCTTTTTCCGGATGGAGCTGTGGAGAGACACCCACCGGCAGACAGGTGGCGGCGCCGGGGCTGGGATCCAGTGGGGACCGCCAGGTGCAGGTCGAGGGGCTCGCGGGCCGCATGGACGGCACCCGGGTCCGTGGCCATGTCTGCTTTGAGTCAGGGGACCAACGGAGCATATGGTGTGCCGCTGCCTTCCAGGGACGCCTTCTGGCCGCCTGGCCGCTCAGGCAGGCGGGGAGCGCCCCATCAGACGCTTGCTGTGGTTGGAGGGGCCTGAGGAGGTGGGGCCTGCAGCGGTACCTGACAGGGGCGGAGACGGCCGCCTCCACCACCGCCGCCACCATCGCCGCCACCGCGAGCGACAAAAGGAGTAAGCGGAGCGGGAGGCAAAAGGCCGACAGCACCCGGTATTCCCAGGAGCTCTCCCAGCCGGGACGTCTCCCATCCAAGTTCGAAACAGGCCCGACCCTGCTTAGCTTCCGAGATCCAGACTTGATCGGGCCCGTCTAGGCTGCTTTGGTAGTAGGTGTCGGTGGGTCGTGGGCTGCCTCTTGAGGCGCAGCTTAGCAGGCCGTTGGGCCTTACCGCCAGCCTAGCGGCCCGCCCGCACTGGCAGGGCCCCGCCGCCCACCTTGGCAGAGGAACGGAGGTCTCGGTGATCGGGTGGTGGCGGAGGTGTTGGCGACCACCCAGCCCAGGGAGGGCAGGACCCAGCAAAAGTTTCGGCGCTTGGCCTCCCATCCCAGACCCCGCAGGTCGCTCACAGGGATGTGGCCCCAGAGGCTTCAGGGCCCGGGGCCTGCGGTCCCTTGGGCATCCCACCTGCCCGCCCACGCTGCGCTAGGCACAGCCCTTTCGCAGACCGGGCCAGCCTTCCTGCCCGACAGCAGCTGGCCCGAAGCCAGTGGGAGCCACCTTTGAGTTGGCAAAGCCCCTTACCCAGCAATGCCACCCTTGCCCCCACACCACCGTCCGAGCTCAGGACCCCGCCCCAGGTGTCCAGCAGGCCCGCGGAAGCGGCTTGGGCCCTCTATCCCTCTTCGGCACCCGGCCGCGGCGAAACGGTGGAGGGGGGGCTTTTTCCGGATGGAGCTTTGGAGAGACACCCCCCGGCAGACAGGTGGCGGCGCCGGGGCTGGGATCCAGTGGGGACCGCCAGGTGCAGGTCGAGGGGCTCGCGGGCCGCATGGACGGCACCCGGGTCCGCGGCCATGTCTGCTTCGAGTCAGGGGACCAACGGAGCATATGGTGTGCTGCTGCCTTCCAGGGATGCCTTTTGGCCGCCTGGCCGCTCAGGCAGGCGGGGAGCGCCCCATCAGACGCTTGCTGTGGTGGGAGGGGCCTGAGGAGGTGGGGCCTGCAGCGGTACCTGGTATCCGGCGGGGGCGGAGACGGCGGCCGCCGCCTCCGCCACCGCGGGCGACAAAAAGAGAAAGCGGAGCGGGAGGCAAAAAGCCTACAGCACCCGGTATTCCCAGGAGCTCTCCCATCCAGGAGGTCTCCCATCCAAGTTCTAACCAGGCCCGACCCTTCTTAGCTTCCGAGATCCAGACTTGATCGGGCCCGTCTAGGCTGCTTTGGCTGTAGGTGTTGGTGGGTCGCGGGCTGCCTCTTGAGGCGCAGTTTAGCAGGCCATTGGGCCTTACCGCCAGCCCAGGGGCCCGCCCACCCTGGCAGGGCCCCGCCGCCCACCTAGGCAGAGGAACAGAGGTCCTGGGGACCGGTTGCTGGCGAGGTGTTGGCGACCACCCAGCCCAGGGCGGGCGGGACCAAGGAAACATTTCGGCGCTTGGCCTCCCACCCCAGATCCCGCAGGTCGCTCACAAGGATGTGGCCCCGGAGGCTTCAGGGCCTGGGGCCTGCGGTCCCTTGGGCATCTCACCTGCCTGCCCTCGCTGCGCTAGGCGCAGCCCTGTCGCAGACTGGGCCGGCCTTCCTGCCCGACAGCAGCTGGCCCGAAGCCAGTGGGAGCCACCGTTGAGTTGGCAAAGCCCCTTAGACCCAGCAACGCCACCCTTGCCCCCACAACACCGTCGAGCTCTGTACCCCGGCCCAGGTGGCCGGCAGGCACTTGGAAGCGGCCTGGGCCCTCTATCCCTCTCCGGCACCAAGCCGCGGCGAAACGGTGGAGGTGGTGCTTTTTCCGGATGGAGCTGTGGAGAGACACCCCCCGGCAGACAGGTGGCGGCGCCGGGGCTGGGCTCCAGTGGGGGCCGCCAGGTGCAGGTCGAGGGGCTCGCGGGCCGCTTGGACGGCACCCGGGTCTGCGGCCATGTCTGCTTCGCGTCAGGGGACCAACGGAGCATCTGGTGTGCCGCTGTCTTCCAGGGACGCCTTCTGGCCGCCTGGCCGCTCAGGCAGGCGGGGAGCGCCCCATCAGACGCTTGCTGTGGTGGGAGGGTCCTGAGGAGGTGGGGCCTGCAGCGGTACCCCGCGGGGGCGGAGACGGCCGCCGCCGCCACCGCCGCCGCCACCGCCGCCACCGCCGCCACCGCCACGACCGCCGCGGTCGACAAAATGAGAATGTGTGTAGCGGGAGGCAAAAAGCCTACAGCACCTGGCGTTCCCAGGAGCTCTCCCGTCCAGGAGGTCTGCCATCCAACTACTAACCAGGCCCAACCCTGCTTAGCTTCCGAGATCGAGTCGAGATCGGGCCCGTCTAGGGTGGTTTGGCCGTAGACACTGGGGGGGTCGCGGGCTTCCACTTGAGGTGCAGCTTAGCAGGCGCTTGGGCCTTACCGCCGGCCCAGTGGCCCGCCCGCCCCGGCAGGGCCCCGCTGCCCGCCTAGGCAGGGGAACGGAGGTCTCGGGGACCGGGCGGTGGCAGAGGAGTTGGCGACCACCCAGCCCAGGGCGGGAGGGACCCAGGAAACGTTTCGGCGCTTGGCCTCCCACCGCAGATCCCGCAGGTCGCTCACAGGGATGTTGCCCCGGAGGCTTCAGGGCCCGGGGTCGGCGGTGCCTTGGGCATCCCACCTGCGCGCCCACGCTGCGCTAGGTGCAGCCCAGAAGCAGACTGGTCCGACCCTCCTGTCCTACAGCAGCTGGCCCGAAGCCACTGGGAGCCACCATTGAGTTGGCACGGCCCCTTAGACACAGCAAGGCCACCCTTGTCCCGACGCCACCGTCCGAGCTCAGGACCCCGCCCCAGGTGGCCGGCAGGTCCGGGGAAGTGGCCTGGGCCCTCGATCCCGCTCCTGCCCACGGCCGCGGCGAAGGGGCAGAAGGGGTGCTTTTTCCGGATGGAGCTGTGGAGAGACACCCCGGAAGACAGGTGGCGGTGCCGGGGCTGGACTCCAGTGGCTGCGGCCAGGTGCGGCTCGCGGGGCTCGCGGGCCGAACGGACGGCACCCGGGTCCGCGGCCATGTCTGGGTGACGTCAGGCCGCCCCCTGGAGCGGCTGGTGTGTCGCTGCCTTCCAGGGACGCCTTCTGGCCGCCTGGCCGGTCAGGCAGGTGGGGAGTGCCCCATCAGACGCTTGCTGTGGTGGGAGGGGCCTGAGGAGGTGGGGCCTGCAGCGGTACCTGGTACCCGGCGGGGGCGTAGACGGCCGCCGCCGCCGCCACTGTGGGCGACAAAAGGAGAAAGCGGAGCGGAAGGCAAAAATCCTACAGCACCCGGTATTCCCAGGAGCTCTCCCATCCAGGAGGTCTCCCATCCAAGTTCGAACCAGGCCCGACCCTGCTTACCTTCCGAGATCCAGACTTGATCGGGCCCGTCTAGGCTGGTTTGACAGTAGGTGTCAGTGGGTCGCAGGCTGCCTCGTGAGGCGCAGCTTAGCAGGCCCATGGGACTTACCGCCAGCCCAGCGGCCCGCCCGCCTAGGCAGAGGAACGGAGGTCTCGGGGACCGGGTGGTGCCGGAGATTTTGGCGACCACCCAGCCCAGGGTGGGAGGGACCCAGGAAACGTTTCGGCGCTTGGCCTCCCACCCCAGATCCCGCAGGTCGCTCACAGGGATGTGGCCCCGGAGGCTTCAGGGCCCGGGGCCTGCGGTCCTTTGGGCATCCCACCTGCCCGCCCACGCTGCGCTAGGCGCAGCCCTGTCGCAGACCGGGCCGGCCTTCCTGCCCGACAGCAGCTGGCCCGAAGCCAGTGGGAGCCACCATTGAGTTGGCAAAGCCCCTTAAACCCAGCAACGCACCCTTGCCCCCACACCACCGTCCGAGCTCAGGACCCCGCCCCAGGTGGCCGGCAGTCCCGCGGAAGCCGCCTGGGCCCTCTATCCCTCTCCGGCACCCGGCCACGGTGAAACGGTGGAGGGGGGGCTTTTTCCGGATGGAGCTGTGGAGAGACACCCACCGGCAGACAGGTGGCGGCGCCGGGGCTGGGATCCAGTGGGGACCGCCAGGTGCAGGTCGAGGGGCTCGCGGGCCGCATGGACGGCACCCGGGTCCGTGGCCATGTCTGCTTCGAGTCAGGGGACCAACGGAGCATATGGTGTGCCGCTGCCTTCCAGGGACGCCTTCTGGCCGCCTGGCCGCTCAGGCAGGCGGGGAGCGCCCCATCAGACGCTTGCTGTGGTTGGAGGGGCCTGAGGAGGTGGGGCCTGCAGCGGTACCTGACAGGGGCGGAGACGGCCGCCTCCACCACCGCCGCCACCATCGCCGCCACCGCGAGCGACAAAAGGAGTAAGCGGAGCGGGAGGCAAAAGGCCGACAGCACCCGGTATTCCCAGGAGCTCTCCCAGCCGGGACGTCTCCCATCCAAGTTCGAAACAGGCCCGACCCTGCTTAGCTTCCGAGATCCAGACTTGATCGGGCCCGTCTAGGCTGCTTTGGTAGTAGGTGTCGGTGGGTCGTGGGCTGCCTCTTGAGGCGCAGCTTAGCAGGCCGTTGGGCCTTACCGCCAGCCTAGCGGCCCGCCCGCACTGGCAGGGCCCCGCCGCCCACCTTGGCAGAGGAACGGAGGTCTCGGTGATCGGGTGGTGGCGGAGGTGTTGGCGACCACCCAGCCCAGGGAGGGCAGGACCCAGCAAAAGTTTCGGCGCTTGGCCTCCCATCCCAGACCCCGCAGGTCGCTCACAGGGATGTGGCCCCAGAGGCTTCAGGGCCCGGGGCCTGCGGTCCCTTGGGCATCCCACCTGCCCGCCCACGCTGCGCTAGGCACAGCCCTTTCGCAGACCGGGCCAG
The DNA here is from genome assembly GCF_963455315.2 of Globicephala melas. NCBI lineage: Eukaryota > Metazoa > Chordata > Mammalia > Artiodactyla > Delphinidae > Globicephala > Globicephala melas. The sequence goes on from NW_027207745.1 coordinate 34,056, forward strand.
CCTTCCTGCCCGACAGCAGCTGGCCCGAAGCCAGTGGGAGCCACCTTTGAGTTGGCAAAGCCCCTTACCCAGCAATGCCACCCTTGCCCCCACACCACCGTCCGAGCTCAGGACCCCGCCCCAGGTGTCCAGCAGGCCCGCGGAAGCGGCTTGGGCCCTCTATCCCTCTTCGGCACCCGGCCGCGGCGAAACGGTGGAGGGGGGGCTTTTTCCGGATGGAGCTTTGGAGAGACACCCCCCGGCAGACAGGTGGCGGCGCCGGGGCTGGGATCCAGTGGGGACCGCCAGGTGCAGGTCGAGGGGCTCGCGGGCCGCATGGACGGCACCCGGGTCCGCGGCCATGTCTGCTTCGAGTCAGGGGACCAACGGAGCATATGGTGTGCTGCTGCCTTCCAGGGATGCCTTTTGGCCGCCTGGCCGCTCAGGCAGGCGGGGAGCGCCCCATCAGACGCTTGCTGTGGTGGGAGGGGCCTGAGGAGGTGGGGCCTGCAGCGGTACCTGGTATCCGGCGGGGGCGGAGACGGCGGCCGCCGCCTCCGCCACCGCGGGCGACAAAAAGAGAAAGCGGAGCGGGAGGCAAAAAGCCTACAGCACCCGGTATTCCCAGGAGCTCTCCCATCCAGGAGGTCTCCCATCCAAGTTCTAACCAGGCCCGACCCTTCTTAGCTTCCGAGATCCAGACTTGATCGGGCCCGTCTAGGCTGCTTTGGCTGTAGGTGTTGGTGGGTCGCGGGCTGCCTCTTGAGGCGCAGTTTAGCAGGCCATTGGGCCTTACCGCCAGCCCAGGGGCCCGCCCACCCTGGCAGGGCCCCGCCGCCCACCTAGGCAGAGGAACAGAGGTCCTGGGGACCGGTTGCTGGCGAGGTGTTGGCGACCACCCAGCCCAGGGCGGGCGGGACCAAGGAAACATTTCGGCGCTTGGCCTCCCACCCCAGATCCCGCAGGTCGCTCACAAGGATGTGGCCCCGGAGGCTTCAGGGCCTGGGGCCTGCGGTCCCTTGGGCATCTCACCTGCCTGCCCTCGCTGCGCTAGGCGCAGCCCTGTCGCAGACTGGGCCGGCCTTCCTGCCCGACAGCAGCTGGCCCGAAGCCAGTGGGAGCCACCGTTGAGTTGGCAAAGCCCCTTAGACCCAGCAACGCCACCCTTGCCCCCACAACACCGTCGAGCTCTGTACCCCGGCCCAGGTGGCCGGCAGGCACTTGGAAGCGGCCTGGGCCCTCTATCCCTCTCCGGCACCAAGCCGCGGCGAAACGGTGGAGGTGGTGCTTTTTCCGGATGGAGCTGTGGAGAGACACCCCCCGGCAGACAGGTGGCGGCGCCGGGGCTGGGCTCCAGTGGGGGCCGCCAGGTGCAGGTCGAGGGGCTCGCGGGCCGCTTGGACGGCACCCGGGTCTGCGGCCATGTCTGCTTCGCGTCAGGGGACCAACGGAGCATCTGGTGTGCCGCTGTCTTCCAGGGACGCCTTCTGGCCGCCTGGCCGCTCAGGCAGGCGGGGAGCGCCCCATCAGACGCTTGCTGTGGTGGGAGGGTCCTGAGGAGGTGGGGCCTGCAGCGGTACCCCGCGGGGGCGGAGACGGCCGCCGCCGCCACGCCGCCGCACCGCCGCCACCGCCGCCACCGCCACGACCGCCGCGGTCGACAAAATGAGAATGTGTGTAGCGGGAGGCAAAAAGCCTACAGCACCTGGCGTTCCCAGGAGCTCTCCCGTCCAGGAGGTCTGCCATCCAACTACTAACCAGGCCCAACCCTGCTTAGCTTCCGAGATCGAGTCGAGATCGGGCCCGTCTAGGGTGGTTTGGCCGTAGACACTGGGGGGGTCGCGGGCTTCCACTTGAGGTGCAGCTTAGCAGGCGCTTGGGCCTTACCGCCGGCCCAGTGGCCCGCCCGCCCCGGCAGGGCCCCGCTGCCCGCCTAGGCAGGGGAACGGAGGTCTCGGGGACCGGGCGGTGGCAGAGGAGTTGGCGACCACCCAGCCCAGGGCGGGAGGGACCCAGGAAACGTTTCGGCGCTTGGCCTCCCACCGCAGATCCCGCAGGTCGCTCACAGGGATGTTGCCCCGGAGGCTTCAGGGCCCGGGGTCGGCGGTGCCTTGGGCATCCCACCTGCGCGCCCACGCTGCGCTAGGTGCAGCCCAGAAGCAGACTGGTCCGACCCTCCTGTCCTACAGCAGCTGGCCCGAAGCCACTGGGAGCCACCATTGAGTTGGCACGGCCCCTTAGACACAGCAAGGCCACCCTTGTCCCGACGCCACCGTCCGAGCTCAGGACCCCGCCCCAGGTGGCCGGCAGGTCCGGGGAAGTGGCCTGGGCCCTCGATCCCGCTCCTGCCCACGGCCGCGGCGAAGGGGCAGAAGGGGTGCTTTTTCCGGATGGAGCTGTGGAGAGACACCCCGGAAGACAGGTGGCGGTGCCGGGGCTGGACTCCAGTGGCTGCGGCCAGGTGCGGCTCGCGGGGCTCGCGGGCCGAACGGACGGCACCCGGGTCCGCGGCCATGTCTGGGTGACGTCAGGCCGCCCCCTGGAGCGGCTGGTGTGTCGCTGCCTTCCAGGGACGCCTTCTGGCCGCCTGGCCGGTCAGGCAGGTGGGGAGTGCCCCATCAGACGCTTGCTGTGGTGGGAGGGGCCTGAGGAGGTGGGGCCTGCAGCGGTACCTGGTACCCGGCGGGGGCGTAGACGGCCGCCGCCGCCGCCACTGTGGGCGACAAAAGGAGAAAGCGGAGCGGAAGGCAAAAATCCTACAGCACCCGGTATTCCCAGGAGCTCTCCCATCCAGGAGGTCTCCCATCCAAGTTCGAACCAGGCCCGACCCTGCTTACCTTCCGAGATCCAGACTTGATCGGGCCCGTCTAGGCTGGTTTGACAGTAGGTGTCAGTGGGTCGCAGGCTGCCTCGTGAGGCGCAGCTTAGCAGGCCCATGGGACTTACCGCCAGCCCAGCGGCCCGCCCGCCTAGGCAGAGGAACGGAGGTCTCGGGGACCGGGTGGTGCCGGAGATTTTGGCGACCACCCAGCCCAGGGTGGGAGGGACCCAGGAAACGTTTCGGCGCTTGGCCTCCCACCCCAGATCCCGCAGGTCGCTCACAGGGATGTGGCCCCGGAGGCTTCAGGGCCCGGGGCCTGCGGTCCTTTGGGCATCCCACCTGCCCGCCCACGCTGCGCTAGGCGCAGCCCTGTCGCAGACCGGGCCGGCCTTCCTGCCCGACAGCAGCTGGCCCGAAGCCAGTGGGAGCCACCATTGAGTTGGCAAAGCCCCTTAAACCCAGCAACGCACCCTTGCCCCCACACCACCGTCCGAGCTCAGGACCCCGCCCCAGGTGGCCGGCAGTCCCGCGGAAGCCGCCTGGGCCCTCTATCCCTCTCCGGCACCCGGCCACGGTGAAACGGTGGAGGGGGGGCTTTTTCCGGATGGAGCTGTGGAGAGACACCCACCGGCAGACAGGTGGCGGCGCCGGGGCTGGGATCCAGTGGGGACCGCCAGGTGCAGGTCGAGGGGCTCGCGGGCCGCATGGACGGCACCCGGGTCCGTGGCCATGTCTGCTTCGAGTCAGGGGACCAACGGAGCATATGGTGTGCCGCTGCCTTCCAGGGACGCCTTCTGGCCGCCTGGCCGCTCAGGCAGGCGGGGAGCGCCCCATCAGACGCTTGCTGTGGTTGGAGGGGCCTGAGGAGGTGGGGCCTGCAGCGGTACCTGACAGGGGCGGAGACGGCCGCCTCCACCACCGCCGCCACCATCGCCGCCACCGCGAGCGACAAAAGGAGTAAGCGGAGCGGGAGGCAAAAGGCCGACAGCACCCGGTATTCCCAGGAGCTCTCCCAGCCGGGACGTCTCCCATCCAAGTTCGAAACAGGCCCGACCCTGCTTAGCTTCCGAGATCCAGACTTGATCGGGCCCGTCTAGGCTGCTTTGGTAGTAGGTGTCGGTGGGTCGTGGGCTGCCTCTTGAGGCGCAGCTTAGCAGGCCGTTGGGCCTTACCGCCAGCCTAGCGGCCCGCCCGCACTGGCAGGGCCCCGCCGCCCACCTTGGCAGAGGAACGGAGGTCTCGGTGATCGGGTGGTGGCGGAGGTGTTGGCGACCACCCAGCCCAGGGAGGGCAGGACCCAGCAAAAGTTTCGGCGCTTGGCCTCCCATCCCAGACCCCGCAGGTCGCTCACAGGGATGTGGCCCCAGAGGCTTCAGGGCCCGGGGCCTGCGGTCCCTTGGGCATCCCACCTGCCCGCCCACGCTGCGCTAGGCACAGCCCTTTCGCAGACCGGGCCAGCCTTCCTGCCCGACAGCAGCTGGCCCGAAGCCAGTGGGAGCCACCTTTGAGTTGGCAAAGCCCCTTACCCAGCAATGCCACCCTTGCCCCCACACCACCGTCCGAGCTCAGGACCCCGCCCCAGGTGTCCAGCAGGCCCGCGGAAGCGGCTTGGGCCCTCTATCCCTCTTCGGCACCCGGCCGCGGCGAAACGGTGGAGGGGGGGCTTTTTCCGGATGGAGCTTTGGAGAGACACCCCCCGGCAGACAGGTGGCGGCGCCGGGGCTGGGATCCAGTGGGGACCGCCAGGTGCAGGTCGAGGGGCTCGCGGGCCGCATGGACGGCACCCGGGTCCGCGGCCATGTCTGCTTCGAGTCAGGGGACCAACGGAGCATATGGTGTGCTGCTGCCTTCCAGGGATGCCTTTTGGCCGCCTGGCCGCTCAGGCAGGCGGGGAGCGCCCCATCAGACGCTTGCTGTGGTGGGAGGGGCCTGAGGAGGTGGGGCCTGCAGCGGTACCTGGTATCCGGCGGGGGCGGAGACGGCGGCCGCCGCCTCCGCCACCGCGGGCGACAAAAAGAGAAAGCGGAGCGGGAGGCAAAAAGCCTACAGCACCCGGTATTCCCAGGAGCTCTCCCATCCAGGAGGTCTCCCATCCAAGTTCTAACCAGGCCCGACCCTTCTTAGCTTCCGAGATCCAGACTTGATCGGGCCCGTCTAGGCTGCTTTGGCTGTAGGTGTTGGTGGGTCGCGGGCTGCCTCTTGAGGCGCAGTTTAGCAGGCCATTGGGCCTTACCGCCAGCCCAGGGGCCCGCCCACCCTGGCAGGGCCCCGCCGCCCACCTAGGCAGAGGAACAGAGGTCCTGGGGACCGGTTGCTGGCGAGGTGTTGGCGACCACCCAGCCCAGGGCGGGCGGGACCAAGGAAACATTTCGGCGCTTGGCCTCCCACCCCAGATCCCGCAGGTCGCTCACAAGGATGTGGCCCCGGAGGCTTCAGGGCCTGGGGCCTGCGGTCCCTTGGGCATCTCACCTGCCTGCCCTCGCTGCGCTAGGCGCAGCCCTGTCGCAGACTGGGCCGGCCTTCCTGCCCGACAGCAGCTGGCCCGAAGCCAGTGGGAGCCACCGTTGAGTTGGCAAAGCCCCTTAGACCCAGCAACGCCACCCTTGCCCCCACAACACCGTCGAGCTCTGTACCCCGGCCCAGGTGGCCGGCAGGCACTTGGAAGCGGCCTGGGCCCTCTATCCCTCTCCGGCACCAAGCCGCGGCGAAACGGTGGAGGTGGTGCTTTTTCCGGATGGAGCTGTGGAGAGACACCCCCCGGCAGACAGGTGGCGGCGCCGGGGCTGGGCTCCAGTGGGGGCCGCCAGGTGCAGGTCGAGGGGCTCGCGGGCCGCTTGGACGGCACCCGGGTCTGCGGCCATGTCTGCTTCGCGTCAGGGGACCAACGGAGCATCTGGTGTGCCGCTGTCTTCCAGGGACGCCTTCTGGCCGCCTGGCCGCTCAGGCAGGCGGGGAGCGCCCCATCAGACGCTTGCTGTGGTGGGAGGGTCCTGAGGAGGTGGGGCCTGCAGCGGTACCCCGCGGGGGCGGAGACGGCCGCCGCCGCCACCGCCGCCGCCACCGCCGCCACCGCCGCCACCGCCACGACCGCCGCGGTCGACAAAATGAGAATGTGTGTAGCGGGAGGCAAAAAGCCTACAGCACCTGGCGTTCCCAGGAGCTCTCCCGTCCAGGAGGTCTGCCATCCAACTACTAACCAGGCCCAACCCTGCTTAGCTTCCGAGATCGAGTCGAGATCGGGCCCGTCTAGGGTGGTTTGGCCGTAGACACTGGGGGGGTCGCGGGCTTCCACTTGAGGTGCAGCTTAGCAGGCGCTTGGGCCTTACCGCCGGCCCAGTGGCCCGCCCGCCCCGGCAGGGCCCCGCTGCCCGCCTAGGCAGGGGAACGGAGGTCTCGGGGACCGGGCGGTGGCAGAGGAGTTGGCGACCACCCAGCCCAGGGCGGGAGGGACCCAGGAAACGTTTCGGCGCTTGGCCTCCCACCGCAGATCCCGCAGGTCGCTCACAGGGATGTTGCCCCGGAGGCTTCAGGGCCCGGGGTCGGCGGTGCCTTGGGCATCCCACCTGCGCGCCCACGCTGCGCTAGGTGCAGCCCAGAAGCAGACTGGTCCGACCCTCCTGTCCTACAGCAGCTGGCCCGAAGCCACTGGGAGCCACCATTGAGTTGGCACGGCCCCTTAGACACAGCAAGGCCACCCTTGTCCCGACGCCACCGTTCGAGCTCAGGACCCCGCCCCAGGTGGCCGGCAGGTCCGGGGAAGTGGCCTGGGCCCTCGATCCCGCTCCTGCCCACGGCCGCGGCGAAGGGGCAGAAGGGGTGCTTTTTCCGGATGGAGCTGTGGAGAGACACCCCGGAAGACAGGTGGCGGTGCCGGGGCTGGACTCCAGTGGCTGCGGCCAGGTGCGGCTCGCGGGGCTCGCGGGCCGAACGGACGGCACCCGGGTCCGCGGCCATGTCTGGGTGACGTCAGGCCGCCCCCTGGAGCGGCTGGTGTGTCGCTGCCTTCCAGGGACGCCTTCTGGCCGCCTGGCCGGTCAGGCAGGTGGGGAGTGCCCCATCAGACGCTTGCTGTGGTGGGAGGGGCCTGAGGAGGTGGGGCCTGCAGCGGTACCTGGTACCCGGCGGGGGCGTAGACGGCCGCCGCCGCCGCCACTGTGGGCGACAAAAGGAGAAAGCGGAGCGGAAGGCAAAAATCCTACAGCACCCGGTATTCCCAGGAGCTCTCCCATCCAGGAGGTCTCCCATCCAAGTTCGAACCAGGCCCGACCCTGCTTACCTTCCGAGATCCAGACTTGATCGGGCCCGTCTAGGCTGGTTTGACAGTAGGTGTCAGTGGGTCGCAGGCTGCCTCGTGAGGCGCAGCTTAGCAGGCCCATGGGACTTACCGCCAGCCCAGCGGCCCGCCCGCCTAGGCAGAGGAACGGAGGTCTCGGGGACCGGGTGGTGCCGGAGATTTTGGCGACCACCCAGCCCAGGGTGGGAGGGACCCAGGAAACGTTTCGGCGCTTGGCCTCCCACCCCAGATCCCGCAGGTCGCTCACAGGGATGTGGCCCCGGAGGCTTCAGGGCCCGGGGCCTGCGGTCCTTTGGGCATCCCACCTGCCCGCCCACGCTGCGCTAGGCGCAGCCCTGTCGCAGACCGGGCCGGCCTTCCTGCCCGACAGCAGCTGGCCCGAAGCCAGTGGGAGCCACCATTGAGTTGGCAAAGCCCCTTAAACCCAGCAACGCACCCTTGCCCCCACACCACCGTCCGAGCTCAGGACCCCGCCCCAGGTGGCCGGCAGTCCCGCGGAAGCCGCCTGGGCCCTCTATCCCTCTCCGGCACCCGGCCACGGTGAAACGGTGGAGGGGGGGCTTTTTCCGGATGGAGCTGTGGAGAGACACCCACCGGCAGACAGGTGGCGGCGCCGGGGCTGGGATCCAGTGGGGACCGCCAGGTGCAGGTCGAGGGGCTCGCGGGCCGCATGGACGGCACCCGGGTCCGTGGCCATGTCTGCTTCGAGTCAGGGGACCAACGGAGCATATGGTGTGCCGCTGCCTTCCAGGGACGCCTTCTGGCCGCCTGGCCGCTCAGGCAGGCGGGGAGCGCCCCATCAGACGCTTGCTGTGGTTGGAGGGGCCTGAGGAGGTGGGGCCTGCAGCGGTACCTGACAGGGGCGGAGACGGCCGCCTCCACCACCGCCGCCACCATCGCCGCCACCGCGAGCGACAAAAGGAGTAAGCGGAGCGGGAGGCAAAAGGCCGACAGCACCCGGTATTCCCAGGAGCTCTCCCAGCCGGGACGTCTCCCATCCAAGTTCGAAACAGGCCCGACCCTGCTTAGCTTCCGAGATCCAGACTTGATCGGGCCCGTCTAGGCTGCTTTGGTAGTAGGTGTCGGTGGGTCGTGGGCTGCCTCTTGAGGCGCAGCTTAGCAGGCCGTTGGGCCTTACCGCCAGCCTAGCGGCCCGCCCGCACTGGCAGGGCCCCGCCGCCCACCTTGGCAGAGGAACGGAGGTCTCGGTGATCGGGTGGTGGCGGAGGTGTTGGCGACCACCCAGCCCAGGGAGGGCAGGACCCAGCAAAAGTTTCGGCGCTTGGCCTCCCATCCCAGACCCCGCAGGTCGCTCACAGGGATGTGGCCCCAGAGGCTTCAGGGCCCGGGGCCTGCGGTCCCTTGGGCATCCCACCTGCCCGCCCACGCTGCGCTAGGCACAGCCCTTTCGCAGACCGGGCCAGCCTTCCTGCCCGACAGCAGCTGGCCCGAAGCCAGTGGGAGCCACCTTTGAGTTGGCAAAGCCCCTTACCCAGCAATGCCACCCTTGCCCCCACACCACCGTCCGAGCTCAGGACCCCGCCCCAGGTGTCCAGCAGGCCCGCGGAAGCGGCTTGGGCCCTCTATCCCTCTTCGGCACCCGGCCGCGGCGAAACGGTGGAGGGGGGGCTTTTTCCGGATGGAGCTTTGGAGAGACACCCCCCGGCAGACAGGTGGCGGCGCCGGGGCTGGGATCCAGTGGGGACCGCCAGGTGCAGGTCGAGGGGCTCGCGGGCCGCATGGACGGCACCCGGGTCCGCGGCCATGTCTGCTTCGAGTCAGGGGACCAACGGAGCATATGGTGTGCTGCTGCCTTCCAGGGATGCCTTTTGGCCGCCTGGCCGCTCAGGCAGGCGGGGAGCGCCCCATCAGACGCTTGCTGTGGTGGGAGGGGCCTGAGGAGGTGGGGCCTGCAGCGGTACCTGGTATCCGGCGGGGGCGGAGACGGCGGCCGCCGCCTCCGCCACCGCGGGCGACAAAAAGAGAAAGCGGAGCGGGAGGCAAAAAGCCTACAGCACCCGGTATTCCCAGGAGCTCTCCCATCCAGGAGGTCTCCCATCCAAGTTCTAACCAGGCCCGACCCTTCTTAGCTTCCGAGATCCAGACTTGATCGGGCCCGTCTAGGCTGCTTTGGCTGTAGGTGTTGGTGGGTCGCGGGCTGCCTCTTGAGGCGCAGTTTAGCAGGCCATTGGGCCTTACCGCCAGCCCAGGGGCCCGCCCACCCTGGCAGGGCCCCGCCGCCCACCTAGGCAGAGGAACAGAGGTCCTGGGGACCGGTTGCTGGCGAGGTGTTGGCGACCACCCAGCCCAGGGCGGGCGGGACCAAGGAAACATTTCGGCGCTTGGCCTCCCACCCCAGATCCCGCAGGTCGCTCACAAGGATGTGGCCCCGGAGGCTTCAGGGCCTGGGGCCTGCGGTCCCTTGGGCATCTCACCTGCCTGCCCTCGCTGCGCTAGGCGCAGCCCTGTCGCAGACTGGGCCGGCCTTCCTGCCCGACAGCAGCTGGCCCGAAGCCAGTGGGAGCCACCGTTGAGTTGGCAAAGCCCCTTAGACCCAGCAACGCCACCCTTGCCCCCACAACACCGTCGAGCTCTGTACCCCGGCCCAGGTGGCCGGCAGGCACTTGGAAGCGGCCTGGGCCCTCTATCCCTCTCCGGCACCAAGCCGCGGCGAAACGGTGGAGGTGGTGCTTTTTCCGGATGGAGCTGTGGAGAGACACCCCCCGGCAGACAGGTGGCGGCGCCGGGGCTGGGCTCCAGTGGGGGCCGCCAGGTGCAGGTCGAGGGGCTCGCGGGCCGCTTGGACGGCACCCGGGTCTGCGGCCATGTCTGCTTCGCGTCAGGGGACCAACGGAGCATCTGGTGTGCCGCTGTCTTCCAGGGACGCCTTCTGGCCGCCTGGCCGCTCAGGCAGGCGGGGAGCGCCCCATCAGACGCTTGCTGTGGTGGGAGGGTCCTGAGGAGGTGGGGCCTGCAGCGGTACCCCGCGGGGGCGGAGACGGCCGCCGCCGCCACCGCCGCCGCCACCGCCGCCACCGCCGCCACCGCCACGACCGCCGCGGTCGACAAAATGAGAATGTGTGTAGCGGGAGGCAAAAAGCCTACAGCACCTGGCGTTCCCAGGAGCTCTCCCGTCCAGGAGGTCTGCCATCCAACTACTAACCAGGCCCAACCCTGCTTAGCTTCCGAGATCGAGTCGAGATCGGGCCCGTCTAGGGTGGTTTGGCCGTAGACACTGGGGGGGTCGCGGGCTTCCACTTGAGGTGCAGCTTAGCAGGCGCTTGGGCCTTACCGCCGGCCCAGTGGCCCGCCCGCCCCGGCAGGGCCCCGCTGCCCGCCTAGGCAGGGGAACGGAGGTCTCGGGGACCGGGCGGTGGCAGAGGAGTTGGCGACCACCCAGCCCAGGGCGGGAGGGACCCAGGAAACGTTTCGGCGCTTGGCCTCCCACCGCAGATCCCGCAGGTCGCTCACAGGGATGTTGCCCCGGAGGCTTCAGGGCCCGGGGTCGGCGGTGCCTTGGGCATCCCACCTGCGCGCCCACGCTGCGCTAGGTGCAGCCCAGAAGCAGACTGGTCCGACCCTCCTGTCCTACAGCAGCTGGCCCGAAGCCACTGGGAGCCACCATTGAGTTGGCACGGCCCCTTAGACACAGCAAGGCCACCCTTGTCCCGACGCCACCGTTCGAGCTCAGGACCCCGCCCCAGGTGGCCGGCAGGTCCGGGGAAGTGGCCTGGGCCCTCGATCCCGCTCCTGCCCACGGCCGCGGCGAAGGGGCAGAAGGGGTGCTTTTTCCGGATGGAGCTGTGGAGAGACACCCCGGAAGACAGGTGGCGGTGCCGGGGCTGGACTCCAGTGGCTGCGGCCAGGTGCGGCTCGCGGGGCTCGCGGGCCGAACGGACGGCACCCGGGTCCGCGGCCATGTCTGGGTGACGTCAGGCCGCCCCCTGGAGCGGCTGGTGTGTCGCTGCCTTCCAGGGACGCCTTCTGGCCGCCTGGCCGGTCAGGCAGGTGGGGAGTGCCCCATCAGACGCTTGCTGTGGTGGGAGGGGCCTGAGGAGGTGGGGCCTGCAGCGGTACCTGGTACCCGGCGGGGGCGTAGACGGCCGCCGCCGCCGCCACTGTGGGCGACAAAAGGAGAAAGCGGAGCGGAAGGCAAAAATCCTACAGCACCCGGTATTCCCAGGAGCTCTCCCATCCAGGAGGTCTCCCATCCAAGTTCGAACCAGGCCCGACCCTGCTTACCTTCCGAGATCCAGACTTGATCGGGCCCGTCTAGGCTGGTTTGACAGTAGGTGTCAGTGGGTCGCAGGCTGCCTCGTGAGGCGCAGCTTAGCAGGCCCATGGGACTTACCGCCAGCCCAGCGGCCCGCCCGCCTAGGCAGAGGAACGGAGGTCTCGGGGACCGGGTGGTGCCGGAGATTTTGGCGACCACCCAGCCCAGGGTGGGAGGGACCCAGGAAACGTTTCGGCGCTTGGCCTCCCACCCCAGATCCCGCAGGTCGCTCACAGGGATGTGGCCCCGGAGGCTTCAGGGCCCGGGGCCTGCGGTCCTTTGGGCATCCCACCTGCCCGCCCACGCTGCGCTAGGCGCAGCCCTGTCGCAGACCGGGCCGGCCTTCCTGCCCGACAGCAGCTGGCCCGAAGCCAGTGGGAGCCACCATTGAGTTGGCAAAGCCCCTTAAACCCAGCAACGCACCCTTGCCCCCACACCACCGTCCGAGCTCAGGACCCCGCCCCAGGTGGCCGGCAGTCCCGCGGAAGCCGCCTGGGCCCTCTATCCCTCTCCGGCACCCGGCCACGGTGAAACGGTGGAGGGGGGGCTTTTTCCGGATGGAGCTGTGGAGAGACACCCACCGGCAGACAGGTGGCGGCGCCGGGGCTGGGATCCAGTGGGGACCGCCAGGTGCAGGTCGAGGGGCTCGCGGGCCGCATGGACGGCACCCGGGTCCGTGGCCATGTCTGCTTCGAGTCAGGGGACCAACGGAGCATATGGTGTGCCGCTGCCTTCCAGGGACGCCTTCTGGCCGCCTGGCCGCTCAGGCAGGCGGGGAGCGCCCCATCAGACGCTTGCTGTGGTTGGAGGGGCCTGAGGAGGTGGGGCCTGCAGCGGTACCTGACAGGGGCGGAGACGGCCGCCTCCACCACCGCCGCCACCATCGCCGCCACCGCGAGCGACAAAAGGAGTAAGCGGAGCGGGAGGCAAAAGGCCGACAGCACCCGGTATTCCCAGGAGCTCTCCCAGCCGGGACGTCTCCCATCCAAGTTCGAAACAGGCCCGACCCTGCTTAGCTTCCGAGATCCAGACTTGATCGGGCCCGTCTAGGCTGCTTTGGTAGTAGGTGTCGGTGGGTCGTGGGCTGCCTCTTGAGGCGCAGCTTAGCAGGCCGTTGGGCCTTACCGCCAGCCTAGCGGCCCGCCCGCACTGGCAGGGCCCCGCCGCCCACCTTGGCAGAGGAACGGAGGTCTCGGTGATCGGGTGGTGGCGGAGGTGTTGGCGACCACCCAGCCCAGGGAGGGCAGGACCCAGCAAAAGTTTCGGCGCTTGGCCTCCCATCCCAGACCCCGCAGGTCGCTCACAGGGATGTGGCCCCAGAGGCTTCAGGGCCCGGGGCCTGCGGTCCCTTGGGCATCCCACCTGCCCGCCCACGCTGCGCTAGGCACAGCCCTTTCGCAGACCGGGCCAGCCTTCCTGCCCGACAGCAGCTGGCCCGAAGCCAGTGGGAGCCACCTTTGAGTTGGCAAAGCCCCTTACCCAGCAATGCCACCCTTGCCCCCACACCACCGTCCGAGCTCAGGACCCCGCCCCAGGTGTCCAGCAGGCCCGCGGAAGCGGCTTGGGCCCTCTATCCCTCTTCGGCACCCGGCCGCGGCGAAACGGTGGAGGGGGGGCTTTTTCCGGATGGAGCTTTGGAGAGACACCCCCCGGCAGACAGGTGGCGGCGCCGGGGCTGGGATCCAGTGGGGACCGCCAGGTGCAGGTCGAGGGGCTCGCGGGCCGCATGGACGGCACCCGGGTCCGCGGCCATGTCTGCTTCGAGTCAGGGGACCAACGGAGCATATGGTGTGCTGCTGCCTTCCAGGGATGCCTTTTGGCCGCCTGGCCGCTCAGGCAGGCGGGGAGCGCCCCATCAGACGCTTGCTGTGGTGGGAGGGGCCTGAGGAGGTGGGGCCTGCAGCGGTACCTGGTATCCGGCGGGGGCGGAGACGGCGGCCGCCGCCTCCGCCACCGCGGGCGACAAAAAGAGAAAGCGGAGCGGGAGGCAAAAAGCCTACAGCACCCGGTATTCCCAGGAGCTCTCCCATCCAGGAGGTCTCCCATCCAAGTTCTAACCAGGCCCGACCCTTCTTAGCTTCCGAGATCCAGACTTGATCGGGCCCGTCTAGGCTGCTTTGGCTGTAGGTGTTGGTGGGTCGCGGGCTGCCTCTTGAGGCGCAGTTTAGCAGGCCATTGGGCCTTACCGCCAGCCCAGGGGCCCGCCCACCCTGGCAGGGCCCCGCCGCCCACCTAGGCAGAGGAACAGAGGTCCTGGGGACCGGTTGCTGGCGAGGTGTTGGCGACCACCCAGCCCAGGGCGGGCGGGACCAAGGAAACATTTCGGCGCTTGGCCTCCCACCCCAGATCCCGCAGGTCGCTCACAAGGATGTGGCCCCGGAGGCTTCAGGGCCTGGGGCCTGCGGTCCCTTGGGCATCTCACCTGCCTGCCCTCGCTGCGCTAGGCGCAGCCCTGTCGCAGACTGGGCCGGCCTTCCTGCCCGACAGCAGCTGGCCCGAAGCCAGTGGGAGCCACCGTTGAGTTGGCAAAGCCCCTTAGACCCAGCAACGCCACCCTTGCCCCCACAACACCGTCGAGCTCTGTACCCCGGCCCAGGTGGCCGGCAGGCACTTGGAAGCGGCCTGGGCCCTCTATCCCTCTCCGGCACCAAGCCGCGGCGAAACGGTGGAGGTGGTGCTTTTTCCGGATGGAGCTGTGGAGAGACACCCCCCGGCAGACAGGTGGCGGCGCCGGGGCTGGGCTCCAGTGGGGGCCGCCAGGTGCAGGTCGAGGGGCTCGCGGGCCGCTTGGACGGCACCCGGGTCTGCGGCCATGTCTGCTTCGCGTCAGGGGACCAACGGAGCATCTGGTGTGCCGCTGTCTTCCAGGGACGCCTTCTGGCCGCCTGGCCGCTCAGGCAGGCGGGGAGCGCCCCATCAGACGCTTGCTGTGGTGGGAGGGTCCTGAGGAGGTGGGGCCTGCAGCGGTACCCCGCGGGGGCGGAGACGGCCGCCGCCGCCACCGCCGCCGCCACCGCCGCCACCGCCGCCACCGCCACGACCGCCGCGGTCGACAAAATGAGAATGTGTGTAGCGGGAGGCAAAAAGCCTACAGCACCTGGCGTTCCCAGGAGCTCTCCCGTCCAGGAGGTCTGCCATCCAACTACTAACCAGGCCCAACCCTGCTTAGCTTCCGAGATCGAGTCGAGATCGGGCCCGTCTAGGGTGGTTTGGCCGTAGACACTGGGGGGGTCGCGGGCTTCCACTTGAGGTGCAGCTTAGCAGGCGCTTGGGCCTTACCGCCGGCCCAGTGGCCCGCCCGCCCCGGCAGGGCCCCGCTGCCCGCCTAGGCAGGGGAACGGAGGTCTCGGGGACCGGGCGGTGGCAGAGGAGTTGGCGACCACCCAGCCCAGGGCGGGAGGGACCCAGGAAACGTTTCGGCGCTTGGCCTCCCACCGCAGATCCCGCAGGTCGCTCACAGGGATGTTGCCCCGGAGGCTTCAGGGCCCGGGGTCGGCGGTGCCTTGGGCATCCCACCTGCGCGCCCACGCTGCGCTAGGTGCAGCCCAGAAGCAGACTGGTCCGACCCTCCTGTCCTACAGCAGCTGGCCCGAAGCCACTGGGAGCCACCATTGAGTTGGCACGGCCCCTTAGACACAGCAAGGCCACCCTTGTCCCGACGCCACCGTCCGAGCTCAGGACCCCGCCCCAGGTGGCCGGCAGGTCCGGGGAAGTGGCCTGGGCCCTCGATCCCGCTCCTGCCCACGGCCGCGGCGAAGGGGCAGAAGGGGTGCTTTTTCCGGATGGAGCTGTGGAGAGACACCCCGGAAGACAGGTGGCGGTGCCGGGGCTGGACTCCAGTGGCTGCGGCCAGGTGCGGCTCGCGGGGCTCGCGGGCCGAACGGACGGCACCCGGGTCCGCGGCCATGTCTGGGTGACGTCAGGCCGCCCCCTGGAGCGGCTGGTGTGTCGCTGCCTTCCAGGGACGCCTTCTGGCCGCCTGGCCGGTCAGGCAGGTGGGGAGTGCCCCATCAGACGCTTGCTGTGGTGGGAGGGGCCTGAGGAGGTGGGGCCTGCAGCGGTACCTGGTACCCGGCGGGGGCGTAGACGGCCGCCGCCGCCGCCACTGTGGGCGACAAAAGGAGAAAGCGGAGCGGAAGGCAAAAATCCTACAGCACCCGGTATTCCCAGGAGCTCTCCCATCCAGGAGGTCTCCCATCCAAGTTCGAACCAGGCCCGACCCTGCTTACCTTCCGAGATCCAGACTTGATCGGGCCCGTCTAGGCTGGTTTGACAGTAGGTGTCAGTGGGTCGCAGGCTGCCTCGTGAGGCGCAGCTTAGCAGGCCCATGGGACTTACCGCCAGCCCAGCGGCCCGCCCGCCTAGGCAGAGGAACGGAGGTCTCGGGGACCGGGTGGTGCCGGAGATTTTGGCGACCACCCAGCCCAGGGTGGGAGGGACCCAGGAAACGTTTCGGCGCTTGGCCTCCCACCCCAGATCCCGCAGGTCGCTCACAGGGATGTGGCCCCGGAGGCTTCAGGGCCCGGGGCCTGCGGTCCTTTGGGCATCCCACCTGCCCGCCCACGCTGCGCTAGGCGCAGCCCTGTCGCAGACCGGGCCGGCCTTCCTGCCCGACAGCAGCTGGCCCGAAGCCAGTGGGAGCCACCATTGAGTTGGCAAAGCCCCTTAAACCCAGCAACGCACCCTTGCCCCCACACCACCGTCCGAGCTCAGGACCCCGCCCCAGGTGGCCGGCAGTCCCGCGGAAGCCGCCTGGGCCCTCTATCCCTCTCCGGCACCCGGCCACGGTGAAACGGTGGAGGGGGGGCTTTTTCCGGATGGAGCTGTGGAGAGACACCCACCGGCAGACAGGTGGCGGCGCCGGGGCTGGGATCCAGTGGGGACCGCCAGGTGCAGGTCGAGGGGCTCGCGGGCCGCATGGACGGCACCCGGGTCCGTGGCCATGTCTGCTTCGAGTCAGGGGACCAACGGAGCATATGGTGTGCCGCTGCCTTCCAGGGACGCCTTCTGGCCGCCTGGCCGCTCAGGCAGGCGGGGAGCGCCCCATCAGACGCTTGCTGTGGTTGGAGGGGCCTGAGGAGGTGGGGCCTGCAGCGGTACCTGACAGGGGCGGAGACGGCCGCCTCCACCACCGCCGCCACCATCGCCGCCACCGCGAGCGACAAAAGGAGTAAGCGGAGCGGGAGGCAAAAGGCCGACAGCACCCGGTATTCCCAGGAGCTCTCCCAGCCGGGACGTCTCCCATCCAAGTTCGAAACAGGCCCGACCCTGCTTAGCTTCCGAGATCCAGACTTGATCGGGCCCGTCTAGGCTGCTTTGGTAGTAGGTGTCGGTGGGTCGTGGGCTGCCTCTTGAGGCGCAGCTTAGCAGGCCGTTGGGCCTTACCGCCAGCCTAGCGGCCCGCCCGCACTGGCAGGGCCCCGCCGCCCACCTTGGCAGAGGAACGGAGGTCTCGGTGATCGGGTGGTGGCGGAGGTGTTGGCGACCACCCAGCCCAGGGAGGGCAGGACCCAGCAAAAGTTTCGGCGCTTGGCCTCCCATCCCAGACCCCGCAGGTCGCTCACAGGGATGTGGCCCCAGAGGCTTCAGGGCCCGGGGCCTGCGGTCCCTTGGGCATCCCACCTGCCCGCCCACGCTGCGCTAGGCACAGCCCTTTCGCAGACCGGGCCAGCCTTCCTGCCCGACAGCAGCTGGCCCGAAGCCAGTGGGAGCCACCTTTGAGTTGGCAAAGCCCCTTACCCAGCAATGCCACCCTTGCCCCCACACCACCGTCCGAGCTCAGGACCCCGCCCCAGGTGTCCAGCAGGCCCGCGGAAGCGGCTTGGGCCCTCTATCCCTCTTCGGCACCCGGCCGCGGCGAAACGGTGGAGGGGGGGCTTTTTCCGGATGGAGCTTTGGAGAGACACCCCCCGGCAGACAGGTGGCGGCGCCGGGGCTGGGATCCAGTGGGGACCGCCAGGTGCAGGTCGAGGGGCTCGCGGGCCGCATGGACGGCACCCGGGTCCGCGGCCATGTCTGCTTCGAGTCAGGGGACCAACGGAGCATATGGTGTGCTGCTGCCTTCCAGGGATGCCTTTTGGCCGCCTGGCCGCTCAGGCAGGCGGGGAGCGCCCCATCAGACGCTTGCTGTGGTGGGAGGGGCCTGAGGAGGTGGGGCCTGCAGCGGTACCTGGTATCCGGCGGGGGCGGAGACGGCGGCCGCCGCCTCCGCCACCGCGGGCGACAAAAAGAGAAAGCGGAGCGGGAGGCAAAAAGCCTACAGCACCCGGTATTCCCAGGAGCTCTCCCATCCAGGAGGTCTCCCATCCAAGTTCTAACCAGGCCCGACCCTTCTTAGCTTCCGAGATCCAGACTTGATCGGGCCCGTCTAGGCTGCTTTGGCTGTAGGTGTTGGTGGGTCGCGGGCTGCCTCTTGAGGCGCAGTTTAGCAGGCCATTGGGCCTTACCGCCAGCCCAGGGGCCCGCCCACCCTGGCAGGGCCCCGCCGCCCACCTAGGCAGAGGAACAGAGGTCCTGGGGACCGGTTGCTGGCGAGGTGTTGGCGACCACCCAGCCCAGGGCGGGCGGGACCAAGGAAACATTTCGGCGCTTGGCCTCCCACCCCAGATCCCGCAGGTCGCTCACAAGGATGTGGCCCCGGAGGCTTCAGGGCCTGGGGCCTGCGGTCCCTTGGGCATCTCACCTGCCTGCCCTCGCTGCGCTAGGCGCAGCCCTGTCGCAGACTGGGCCGGCCTTCCTGCCCGACAGCAGCTGGCCCGAAGCCAGTGGGAGCCACCGTTGAGTTGGCAAAGCCCCTTAGACCCAGCAACGCCACCCTTGCCCCCACAACACCGTCGAGCTCTGTACCCCGGCCCAGGTGGCCGGCAGGCACTTGGAAGCGGCCTGGGCCCTCTATCCCTCTCCGGCACCAAGCCGCGGCGAAACGGTGGAGGTGGTGCTTTTTCCGGATGGAGCTGTGGAGAGACACCCCCCGGCAGACAGGTGGCGGCGCCGGGGCTGGGCTCCAGTGGGGGCCGCCAGGTGCAGGTCGAGGGGCTCGCGGGCCGCTTGGACGGCACCCGGGTCTGCGGCCATGTCTGCTTCGCGTCAGGGGACCAACGGAGCATCTGGTGTGCCGCTGTCTTCCAGGGACGCCTTCTGGCCGCCTGGCCGCTCAGGCAGGCGGGGAGCGCCCCATCAGACGCTTGCTGTGGTGGGAGGGTCCTGAGGAGGTGGGGCCTGCAGCGGTACCCCGCGGGGGCGGAGACGGCCGCCGCCGCCACCGCCGCCGCCACCGCCGCCACCGCCGCCACCGCCACGACCGCCGCGGTCGACAAAATGAGAATGTGTGTAGCGGGAGGCAAAAAGCCTACAGCACCTGGCGTTCCCAGGAGCTCTCCCGTCCAGGAGGTCTGCCATCCAACTACTAACCAGGCCCAACCCTGCTTAGCTTCCGAGATCGAGTCGAGATCGGGCCCGTCTAGGGTGGTTTGGCCGTAGACACTGGGGGGGTCGCGGGCTTCCACTTGAGGTGCAGCTTAGCAGGCGCTTGGGCCTTACCGCCGGCCCAGTGGCCCGCCCGCCCCGGCAGGGCCCCGCTGCCCGCCTAGGCAGGGGAACGGAGGTCTCGGGGACCGGGCGGTGGCAGAGGAGTTGGCGACCACCCAGCCCAGGGCGGGAGGGACCCAGGAAACGTTTCGGCGCTTGGCCTCCCACCGCAGATCCCGCAGGTCGCTCACAGGGATGTTGCCCCGGAGGCTTCAGGGCCCGGGGTCGGCGGTGCCTTGGGCATCCCACCTGCGCGCCCACGCTGCGCTAGGTGCAGCCCAGAAGCAGACTGGTCCGACCCTCCTGTCCTACAGCAGCTGGCCCGAAGCCACTGGGAGCCACCATTGAGTTGGCACGGCCCCTTAGACACAGCAAGGCCACCCTTGTCCCGACGCCACCGTCCGAGCTCAGGACCCCGCCCCAGGTGGCCGGCAGGTCCGGGGAAGTGGCCTGGGCCCTCGATCCCGCTCCTGCCCACGGCCGCGGCGAAGGGGCAGAAGGGGTGCTTTTTCCGGATGGAGCTGTGGAGAGACACCCCGGAAGACAGGTGGCGGTGCCGGGGCTGGACTCCAGTGGCTGCGGCCAGGTGCGGCTCGCGGGGCTCGCGGGCCGAACGGACGGCACCCGGGTCCGCGGCCATGTCTGGGTGACGTCAGGCCGCCCCCTGGAGCGGCTGGTGTGTCGCTGCCTTCCAGGGACGCCTTCTGGCCGCCTGGCCGGTCAGGCAGGTGGGGAGTGCCCCATCAGACGCTTGCTGTGGTGGGAGGGGCCTGAGGAGGTGGGGCCTGCAGCGGTACCTGGTACCCGGCGGGGGCGTAGACGGCCGCCGCCGCCGCCACTGTGGGCGACAAAAGGAGAAAGCGGAGCGGAAGGCAAAAATCCTACAGCACCCGGTATTCCCAGGAGCTCTCCCATCCAGGAGGTCTCCCATCCAAGTTCGAACCAGGCCCGACCCTGCTTACCTTCCGAGATCCAGACTTGATCGGGCCCGTCTAGGCTGGTTTGACAGTAGGTGTCAGTGGGTCGCAGGCTGCCTCGTGAGGCGCAGCTTAGCAGGCCCATGGGACTTACCGCCAGCCCAGCGGCCCGCCCGCCTAGGCAGAGGAACGGAGGTCTCGGGGACCGGGTGGTGCCGGAGATTTTGGCGACCACCCAGCCCAGGGTGGGAGGGACCCAGGAAACGTTTCGGCGCTTGGCCTCCCACCCCAGATCCCGCAGGTCGCTCACAGGGATGTGGCCCCGGAGGCTTCAGGGCCCGGGGCCTGCGGTCCTTTGGGCATCCCACCTGCCCGCCCACGCTGCGCTAGGCGCAGCCCTGTCGCAGACCGGGCCGGCCTTCCTGCCCGACAGCAGCTGGCCCGAAGCCAGTGGGAGCCACCATTGAGTTGGCAAAGCCCCTTAAACCCAGCAACGCACCCTTGCCCCCACACCACCGTCCGAGCTCAGGACCCCGCCCCAGGTGGCCGGCAGTCCCGCGGAAGCCGCCTGGGCCCTCTATCCCTCTCCGGCACCCGGCCACGGTGAAACGGTGGAGGGGGGGCTTTTTCCGGATGGAGCTGTGGAGAGACACCCACCGGCAGACAGGTGGCGGCGCCGGGGCTGGGATCCAGTGGGGACCGCCAGGTGCAGGTCGAGGGGCTCGCGGGCCGCATGGACGGCACCCGGGTCCGTGGCCATGTCTGCTTCGAGTCAGGGGACCAACGGAGCATATGGTGTGCCGCTGCCTTCCAGGGACGCCTTCTGGCCGCCTGGCCGCTCAGGCAGGCGGGGAGCGCCCCATCAGACGCTTGCTGTGGTTGGAGGGGCCTGAGGAGGTGGGGCCTGCAGCGGTACCTGACAGGGGCGGAGACGGCCGCCTCCACCACCGCCGCCACCATCGCCGCCACCGCGAGCGACAAAAGGAGTAAGCGGAGCGGGAGGCAAAAGGCCGACAGCACCCGGTATTCCCAGGAGCTCTCCCAGCCGGGACGTCTCCCATCCAAGTTCGAAACAGGCCCGACCCTGCTTAGCTTCCGAGATCCAGACTTGATCGGGCCCGTCTAGGCTGCTTTGGTAGTAGGTGTCGGTGGGTCGTGGGCTGCCTCTTGAGGCGCAGCTTAGCAGGCCGTTGGGCCTTACCGCCAGCCTAGCGGCCCGCCCGCACTGGCAGGGCCCCGCCGCCCACCTTGGCAGAGGAACGGAGGTCTCGGTGATCGGGTGGTGGCGGAGGTGTTGGCGACCACCCAGCCCAGGGAGGGCAGGACCCAGCAAAAGTTTCGGCGCTTGGCCTCCCATCCCAGACCCCGCAGGTCGCTCACAGGGATGTGGCCCCAGAGGCTTCAGGGCCCGGGGCCTGCGGTCCCTTGGGCATCCCACCTGCCCGCCCACGCTGCGCTAGGCACAGCCCTTTCGCAGACCGGGCCAGCCTTCCTGCCCGACAGCAGCTGGCCCGAAGCCAGTGGGAGCCACCTTTGAGTTGGCAAAGCCCCTTACCCAGCAATGCCACCCTTGCCCCCACACCACCGTCCGAGCTCAGGACCCCGCCCCAGGTGTCCAGCAGGCCCGCGGAAGCGGCTTGGGCCCTCTATCCCTCTTCGGCACCCGGCCGCGGCGAAACGGTGGAGGGGGGGCTTTTTCCGGATGGAGCTTTGGAGAGACACCCCCCGGCAGACAGGTGGCGGCGCCGGGGCTGGGATCCAGTGGGGACCGCCAGGTGCAGGTCGAGGGGCTCGCGGGCCGCATGGACGGCACCCGGGTCCGCGGCCATGTCTGCTTCGAGTCAGGGGACCAACGGAGCATATGGTGTGCTGCTGCCTTCCAGGGATGCCTTTTGGCCGCCTGGCCGCTCAGGCAGGCGGGGAGCGCCCCATCAGACGCTTGCTGTGGTGGGAGGGGCCTGAGGAGGTGGGGCCTGCAGCGGTACCTGGTATCCGGCGGGGGCGGAGACGGCGGCCGCCGCCTCCGCCACCGCGGGCGACAAAAAGAGAAAGCGGAGCGGGAGGCAAAAAGCCTACAGCACCCGGTATTCCCAGGAGCTCTCCCATCCAGGAGGTCTCCCATCCAAGTTCTAACCAGGCCCGACCCTTCTTAGCTTCCGAGATCCAGACTTGATCGGGCCCGTCTAGGCTGCTTTGGCTGTAGGTGTTGGTGGGTCGCGGGCTGCCTCTTGAGGCGCAGTTTAGCAGGCCATTGGGCCTTACCGCCAGCCCAGGGGCCCGCCCACCCTGGCAGGGCCCCGCCGCCCACCTAGGCAGAGGAACAGAGGTCCTGGGGACCGGTTGCTGGCGAGGTGTTGGCGACCACCCAGCCCAGGGCGGGCGGGACCAAGGAAACATTTCGGCGCTTGGCCTCCCACCCCAGATCCCGCAGGTCGCTCACAAGGATGTGGCCCCGGAGGCTTCAGGGCCTGGGGCCTGCGGTCCCTTGGGCATCTCACCTGCCTGCCCTCGCTGCGCTAGGCGCAGCCCTGTCGCAGACTGGGCCGGCCTTCCTGCCCGACAGCAGCTGGCCCGAAGCCAGTGGGAGCCACCGTTGAGTTGGCAAAGCCCCTTAGACCCAGCAACGCCACCCTTGCCCCCACAACACCGTCGAGCTCTGTACCCCGGCCCAGGTGGCCGGCAGGCACTTGGAAGCGGCCTGGGCCCTCTATCCCTCTCCGGCACCAAGCCGCGGCGAAACGGTGGAGGTGGTGCTTTTTCCGGATGGAGCTGTGGAGAGACACCCCCCGGCAGACAGGTGGCGGCGCCGGGGCTGGGCTCCAGTGGGGGCCGCCAGGTGCAGGTCGAGGGGCTCGCGGGCCGCTTGGACGGCACCCGGGTCTGCGGCCATGTCTGCTTCGCGTCAGGGGACCAACGGAGCATCTGGTGTGCCGCTGTCTTCCAGGGACGCCTTCTGGCCGCCTGGCCGCTCAGGCAGGCGGGGAGCGCCCCATCAGACGCTTGCTGTGGTGGGAGGGTCCTGAGGAGGTGGGGCCTGCAGCGGTACCCCGCGGGGGCGGAGACGGCCGCCGCCGCCACCGCCGCCGCCACCGCCGCCACCGCCGCCACCGCCACGACCGCCGCGGTCGACAAAATGAGAATGTGTGTAGCGGGAGGCAAAAAGCCTACAGCACCTGGCGTTCCCAGGAGCTCTCCCGTCCAGGAGGTCTGCCATCCAACTACTAACCAGGCCCAACCCTGCTTAGCTTCCGAGATCGAGTCGAGATCGGGCCCGTCTAGGGTGGTTTGGCCGTAGACACTGGGGGGGTCGCGGGCTTCCACTTGAGGTGCAGCTTAGCAGGCGCTTGGGCCTTACCGCCGGCCCAGTGGCCCGCCCGCCCCGGCAGGGCCCCGCTGCCCGCCTAGGCAGGGGAACGGAGGTCTCGGGGACCGGGCGGTGGCAGAGGAGTTGGCGACCACCCAGCCCAGGGCGGGAGGGACCCAGGAAACGTTTCGGCGCTTGGCCTCCCACCGCAGATCCCGCAGGTCGCTCACAGGGATGTTGCCCCGGAGGCTTCAGGGCCCGGGGTCGGCGGTGCCTTGGGCATCCCACCTGCGCGCCCACGCTGCGCTAGGTGCAGCCCAGAAGCAGACTGGTCCGACCCTCCTGTCCTACAGCAGCTGGCCCGAAGCCACTGGGAGCCACCATTGAGTTGGCACGGCCCCTTAGACACAGCAAGGCCACCCTTGTCCCGACGCCACCGTCCGAGCTCAGGACCCCGCCCCAGGTGGCCGGCAGGTCCGGGGAAGTGGCCTGGGCCCTCGATCCCGCTCCTGCCCACGGCCGCGGCGAAGGGGCAGAAGGGGTGCTTTTTCCGGATGGAGCTGTGGAGAGACACCCCGGAAGACAGGTGGCGGTGCCGGGGCTGGACTCCAGTGGCTGCGGCCAGGTGCGGCTCGCGGGGCTCGCGGGCCGAACGGACGGCACCCGGGTCCGCGGCCATGTCTGGGTGACGTCAGGCCGCCCCCTGGAGCGGCTGGTGTGTCGCTGCCTTCCAGGGACGCCTTCTGGCCGCCTGGCCGGTCAGGCAGGTGGGGAGTGCCCCATCAGACGCTTGCTGTGGTGGGAGGGGCCTGAGGAGGTGGGGCCTGCAGCGGTACCTGGTACCCGGCGGGGGCGTAGACGGCCGCCGCCGCCGCCACTGTGGGCGACAAAAGGAGAAAGCGGAGTGGAAGGCAAAAATCCTACAGCACCCGGTATTCCCAGGAGCTCTCCCATCCAGGAGGTCTCCCATCCAAGTTCGAACCAGGCCCGACCCTGCTTACCTTCCGAGATCCAGACTTGATCGGGCCCGTCTAGGCTGGTTTGACAGTAGGTGTCAGTGGGTCGCAGGCTGCCTCGTGAGGCGCAGCTTAGCAGGCCCATGGGACTTACCGCCAGCCCAGCGGCCCGCCCGCCTAGGCAGAGGAACGGAGGTCTCGGGGACCGGGTGGTGCCGGAGATTTTGGCGACCACCCAGCCCAGGGTGGGAGGGACCCAGGAAACGTTTCGGCGCTTGGCCTCCCACCCCAGATCCCGCAGGTCGCTCACAGGGATGTGGCCCCGGAGGCTTCAGGGCCCGGGGCCTGCGGTCCTTTGGGCATCCCACCTGCCCGCCCACGCTGCGCTAGGCGCAGCCCTGTCGCAGACCGGGCCGGCCTTCCTGCCTGACAGCAGCTGGCCCGAAGCCAGTGGGAGCCACCATTGAGTTGGCAAAGCCCCTTAAACCCAGCAACGCACCCTTGCCCCCACACCACCGTCCGAGCTCAGGACCCCGCCCCAGGTGGCCGGCAGTCCCGCGGAAGCCGCCTGGGCCCTCTATCCCTCTCCGGCACCCGGCCACGGTGAAACGGTGGAGGGGGGGCTTTTTCCGGATGGAGCTGTGGAGAGACACCCACCGGCAGACAGGTGGCGGCGCCGGGGCTGGGATCCAGTGGGGACCGCCAGGTGCAGGTCGAGGGGCTCGCGGGCCGCATGGACGGCACCCGGGTCCGTGGCCATGTCTGCTTCGAGTCAGGGGACCAACGGAGCATATGGTGTGCCGCTGCCTTCCAGGGACGCCTTCTGGCCGCCTGGCCGCTCAGGCAGGCGGGGAGCGCCCCATCAGACGCTTGCTGTGGTTGGAGGGGCCTGAGGAGGTGGGGCCTGCAGCGGTACCTGACAGGGGCGGAGACGGCCGCCTCCACCACCGCTGCCACCATCGCCGCCACCGCGAGCGACAAAAGGAGTAAGCGGAGCGGGAGGCAAAAGGCCGACAGCACCCGGTATTCCCAGGAGCTCTCCCAGCCGGGACGTCTCCCATCCAAGTTCGAAGCAGGCCCGACCCTGCTTAGCTTCCGAGATCCAGACTTGATCGGGCCCGTCTAGGCTGCTTTGGTAGTAGGTGTCGGTGGGTCGTGGGCTGCCTCTTGAGGCGCAGCTTAGCAGGCCGTTGGGCCTTACCGCCAGCCTAGCGGCCCGCCCGCACTGGCAGGGCCCCGCCGCCCACCTTGGCAGAGGAACGGAGGTCTCGGTGATCGGGTGGTGGCGGAGGTGTTGGCGACCACCCAGCCCAGGGAGGGCAGGACCCAGCAAAAGTTTCGGCGCTTGGCCTCCCATCCCAGACCCCGCAGGTCGCTCACAGGGATGTGGCCCCAGAGGCTTCAGGGCCCGGGGCCTGCGGTCCCTTGGGCATCCCACCTGCCCGCCCACGCTGCGCTAGGCACAGCCCTTTCGCAGACCGGGCCAGCCTTCCTGCCCGACAGCAGCTGGCCCGAAGCCAGTGGGAGCCACCTTTGAGTTGGCAAAGCCCCTTACCCAGCAATGCCACCCTTGCCCCCACACCACCGTCCGAGCTCAGGACCCCGCCCCAGGTGTCCAGCAGGCCCGCGGAAGCGGCTTGGGCCCTCTATCCCTCTTCGGCACCCGGCCGCGGCGAAACGGTGGAGGGGGGGCTTTTTCCGGATGGAGCTTTGGAGAGACACCCCCCGGCAGACAGGTGGCGGCGCCGGGGCTGGGATCCAGTGGGGACCGCCAGGTGCAGGTCGAGGGGCTCGCGGGCCGCATGGACGGCACCCGGGTCCGCGGCCATGTCTGCTTCGAGTCAGGGGACCAACGGAGCATATGGTGTGCTGCTGCCTTCCAGGGATGCCTTTTGGCCGCCTGGCCGCTCAGGCAGGCGGGGAGCGCCCCATCAGACGCTTGCTGTGGTGGGAGGGGCCTGAGGAGGTGGGGCCTGCAGCGGTACCTGGTATCCGGCGGGGGCGGAGACGGCGGCCGCCGCCTCCGCCACCGCGGGCGACAAAAAGAGAAAGCGGAGCGGGAGGCAAAAAGCCTACAGCACCCGGTATTCCCAGGAGCTCTCCCATCCAGGAGGTCTCCCATCCAAGTTCTAACCAGGCCCGACCCTTCTTAGCTTCCGAGATCCAGACTTGATCGGGCCCGTCTAGGCTGCTTTGGCTGTAGGTGTTGGTGGGTCGCGGGCTGCCTCTTGAGGCGCAGTTTAGCAGGCCATTGGGCCTTACCGCCAGCCCAGGGGCCCGCCCACCCTGGCAGGGCCCCGCCGCCCACCTAGGCAGAGGAACAGAGGTCCTGGGGACCGGTTGCTGGCGAGGTGTTGGCGACCACCCAGCCCAGGGCGGGCGGGACCAAGGAAACATTTCGGCGCTTGGCCTCCCACCCCAGATCCCGCAGGTCGCTCACAAGGATGTGGCCCCGGAGGCTTCAGGGCCTGGGGCCTGCGGTCCCTTGGGCATCTCACCTGCCTGCCCTCGCTGCGCTAGGCGCAGCCCTGTCGCAGACTGGGCCGGCCTTCCTGCCCGACAGCAGCTGGCCCGAAGCCAGTGGGAGCCACCGTTGAGTTGGCAAAGCCCCTTAGACCCAGCAACGCCACCCTTGCCCCCACAACACCGTCGAGCTCTGTACCCCGGCCCAGGTGGCCGGCAGGCACTTGGAAGCGGCCTGGGCCCTCTATCCCTCTCCGGCACCAAGCCGCGGCGAAACGGTGGAGGTGGTGCTTTTTCCGGATGGAGCTGTGGAGAGACACCCCCCGGCAGACAGGTGGCGGCGCCGGGGCTGGGCTCCAGTGGGGGCCGCCAGGTGCAGGTCGAGGGGCTCGCGGGCCGCTTGGACGGCACCCGGGTCTGCGGCCATGTCTGCTTCGCGTCAGGGGACCAACGGAGCATCTGGTGTGCCGCTGTCTTCCAGGGACGCCTTCTGGCCGCCTGGCCGCTCAGGCAGGCGGGGAGCGCCCCATCAGACGCTTGCTGTGGTGGGAGGGTCCTGAGGAGGTGGGGCCTGCAGCGGTACCCCGCGGGGGCGGAGACGGCCGCCGCCGCCACCGCCGCCGCCACCGCCGCCACCGCCACGACCGCCGCGGTCGACAAAATGAGAATGTGTGTAGCGGGAGGCAAAAAGCCTACAGCACCTGGCGTTCCCAGGAGCTCTCCCGTCCAGGAGGTCTGCCATCCAACTACTAACCAGGCCCAACCCTGCTTAGCTTCCGAGATCGAGTCGAGATCGGGCCCGTCTAGGGTGGTTTGGCCGTAGACACTGGGGGGGTCGCGGGCTTCCACTTGAGGTGCAGCTTAGCAGGCGCTTGGGCCTTACCGCCGGCCCAGTGGCCCGCCCGCCCCGGCAGGGCCCCGCTGCCCGCCTAGGCAGGGGAACGGAGGTCTCGGGGACCGGGCGGTGGCAGAGGAGTTGGCGACCACCCAGCCCAGGGCGGGAGGGACCCAGGAAACGTTTCGGCGCTTGGCCTCCCACCGCAGATCCCGCAGGTCGCTCACAGGGATGTTGCCCCGGAGGCTTCAGGGCCCGGGGTCGGCGGTGCCTTGGGCATCCCACCTGCGCGCCCACGCTGCGCTAGGTGCAGCCCAGAAGCAGACTGGTCCGACCCTCCTGTCCTACAGCAGCTGGCCCGAAGCCACTGGGAGCCACCATTGAGTTGGCACAGCCCCTTAGACACAGCAAGGCCACCCTTGTCCCGACGCCACCGTCCGAGCTCAGGACCCCGCCCCAGGTGGCCGGCAGGTCCGGGGAAGTGGCCTGGGCCCTCGATCCCGCTCCTGCCCACGGCCGCGGCGAAGGGGCAGAAGGGGTGCTTTTTCCGGATGGAGCTGTGGAGAGACACCCCGGAAGACAGGTGGCGGTGCCGGGGCTGGACTCCAGTGGCTGCGGCCAGGTGCGGCTCGCGGGGCTCGCGGGCCGAACGGACGGCACCCGGGTCCGCGGCCATGTCTGGGTGACGTCAGGCCGCCCCCTGGAGCGGCTGGTGTGTCGCTGCCTTCCAGGGACGCCTTCTGGCCGCCTGGCCGGTCAGGCAGGTGGGGAGTGCCCCATCAGACGCTTGCTGTGGTGGGAGGGGCCTGAGGAGGTGGGGCCTGCAGCGGTACCTGGTACCCGGCGGGGGCGTAGACGGCCGCCGCCGCCGCCACTGTGGGCGACAAAAGGAGAAAGCGGAGCGGAAGGCAAAAATCCTACAGCACCCGGTATTCCCAGGAGCTCTCCCATCCAGGAGGTCTCCCATCCAAGTTCGAACCAGGCCCGACCCTGCTTACCTTCCGAGATCCAGACTTGATCGGGCCCGTCTAGGCTGGTTTGACAGTAGGTGTCAGTGGGTCGCAGGCTGCCTCGTGAGGCGCAGCTTAGCAGGCCCATGGGACTTACCGCCAGCCCAGCGGCCCGCCCGCCTAGGCAGAGGAACGGAGGTCTCGGGGACCGGGTGGTGCCGGAGATTTTGGCGACCACCCAGCCCAGGGTGGGAGGGACCCAGGAAACGTTTCGGCGCTTGGCCTCCCACCCCAGATCCCGCAGGTCGCTCACAGGGATGTGGCCCCGGAGGCTTCAGGGCCCGGGGCCTGCGGTCCTTTGGGCATCCCACCTGCCCGCCCACGCTGCGCTAGGCGCAGCCCTGTCGCAGACCGGGCCGGCCTTCCTGCCCGACAGCAGCTGGCCCGAAGCCAGTGGGAGCCACCATTGAGTTGGCAAAGCCCCTTAAACCCAGCAACGCACCCTTGCCCCCACACCACCGTCCGAGCTCAGGACCCCGCCCCAGGTGGCCGGCAGTCCCGCGGAAGCCGCCTGGGCCCTCTATCCCTCTCCGGCACCCGGCCACGGTGAAACGGTGGAGGGGGGGCTTTTTCCGGATGGAGCTGTGGAGAGACACCCACCGGCAGACAGGTGGCGGCGCCGGGGCTGGGATCCAGTGGGGACCGCCAGGTGCAGGTCGAGGGGCTCGCGGGCCGCATGGACGGCACCCGGGTCCGTGGCCATGTCTGCTTCGAGTCAGGGGACCAACGGAGCATATGGTGTGCCGCTGCCTTCCAGGGACGCCTTCTGGCCGCCTGGCCGCTCAGGCAGGCGGGGAGCGCCCCATCAGACGCTTGCTGTGGTTGGAGGGGCCTGAGGAGGTGGGGCCTGCAGCGGTACCTGACAGGGGCGGAGACGGCCGCCTCCACCACCGCCGCCACCATCGCCGCCACCGCGAGCGACAAAAGGAGTAAGCGGAGCGGGAGGCAAAAGGCCGACAGCACCCGGTATTCCCAGGAGCTCTCCCAGCCGGGACGTCTCCCATCCAAGTTCGAAACAGGCCCGACCCTGCTTAGCTTCCGAGATCCAGACTTGATCGGGCCCGTCTAGGCTGCTTTGGTAGTAGGTGTCGGTGGGTCGTGGGCTGCCTCTTGAGGCGCAGCTTAGCAGGCCGTTGGGCCTTACCGCCAGCCTAGCGGCCCGCCCGCACTGGCAGGGCCCCGCCGCCCACCTTGGCAGAGGAACGGAGGTCTCGGTGATCGGGTGGTGGCGGAGGTGTTGGCGACCACCCAGCCCAGGGAGGGCAGGACCCAGCAAAAGTTTCGGCGCTTGGCCTCCCATCCCAGACCCCGCAGGTCGCTCACAGGGATGTGGCCCCAGAGGCTTCAGGGCCCGGGGCCTGCGGTCCCTTGGGCATCCCACCTGCCCGCCCACGCTGCGCTAGGCACAGCCCTTTCGCAGACCGGGCCAGCCTTCCTGCCCGACAGCAGCTGGCCCGAAGCCAGTGGGAGCCACCTTTGAGTTGGCAAAGCCCCTTACCCAGCAATGCCACCCTTGCCCCCACACCACCGTCCGAGCTCAGGACCCCGCCCCAGGTGTCCAGCAGGCCCGCGGAAGCGGCTTGGGCCCTCTATCCCTCTTCGGCACCCGGCCGCGGCGAAACGGTGGAGGGGGGGCTTTTTCCGGATGGAGCTTTGGAGAGACACCCCCCGGCAGACAGGTGGCGGCGCCGGGGCTGGGATCCAGTGGGGACCGCCAGGTGCAGGTCGAGGGGCTCGCGGGCCGCATGGACGGCACCCGGGTCCGCGGCCATGTCTGCTTCGAGTCAGGGGACCAACGGAGCATATGGTGTGCTGCTGCCTTCCAGGGATGCCTTTTGGCCGCCTGGCCGCTCAGGCAGGCGGGGAGCGCCCCATCAGACGCTTGCTGTGGTGGGAGGGGCCTGAGGAGGTGGGGCCTGCAGCGGTACCTGGTATCCGGCGGGGGCGGAGACGGCGGCCGCCGCCTCCGCCACCGCGGGCGACAAAAAGAGAAAGCGGAGCGGGAGGCAAAAAGCCTACAGCACCCGGTATTCCCAGGAGCTCTCCCATCCAGGAGGTCTCCCATCCAAGTTCTAACCAGGCCCGACCCTTCTTAGCTTCCGAGATCCAGACTTGATCGGGCCCGTCTAGGCTGCTTTGGCTGTAGGTGTTGGTGGGTCGCGGGCTGCCTCTTGAGGCGCAGTTTAGCAGGCCATTGGGCCTTACCGCCAGCCCAGGGGCCCGCCCACCCTGGCAGGGCCCCGCCGCCCACCTAGGCAGAGGAACAGAGGTCCTGGGGACCGGTTGCTGGCGAGGTGTTGGCGACCACCCAGCCCAGGGCGGGCGGGACCAAGGAAACATTTCGGCGCTTGGCCTCCCACCCCAGATCCCGCAGGTCGCTCACAAGGATGTGGCCCCGGAGGCTTCAGGGCCTGGGGCCTGCGGTCCCTTGGGCATCTCACCTGCCTGCCCTCGCTGCGCTAGGCGCAGCCCTGTCGCAGACTGGGCCGGCCTTCCTGCCCGACAGCAGCTGGCCCGAAGCCAGTGGGAGCCACCGTTGAGTTGGCAAAGCCCCTTAGACCCAGCAACGCCACCCTTGCCCCCACAACACCGTCGAGCTCTGTACCCCGGCCCAGGTGGCCGGCAGGCACTTGGAAGCGGCCTGGGCCCTCTATCCCTCTCCGGCACCAAGCCGCGGCGAAACGGTGGAGGTGGTGCTTTTTCCGGATGGAGCTGTGGAGAGACACCCCCCGGCAGACAGGTGGCGGCGCCGGGGCTGGGCTCCAGTGGGGGCCGCCAGGTGCAGGTCGAGGGGCTCGCGGGCCGCTTGGACGGCACCCGGGTCTGCGGCCATGTCTGCTTCGCGTCAGGGGACCAACGGAGCATCTGGTGTGCCGCTGTCTTCCAGGGACGCCTTCTGGCCGCCTGGCCGCTCAGGCAGGCGGGGAGCGCCCCATCAGACGCTTGCTGTGGTGGGAGGGTCCTGAGGAGGTGGGGCCTGCAGCGGTACCCCGCGGGGGCGGAGACGGCCGCCGCCGCCACCGCCGCCGCCACCGCCGCCACCGCCGCCACCGCCACGACCGCCGCGGTCGACAAAATGAGAATGTGTGTAGCGGGAGGCAAAAAGCCTACAGCACCTGGCGTTCCCAGGAGCTCTCCCGTCCAGGAGGTCTGCCATCCAACTACTAACCAGGCCCAACCCTGCTTAGCTTCCGAGATCGAGTCGAGATCGGGCCCGTCTAGGGTGGTTTGGCCGTAGACACTGGGGGGGTCGCGGGCTTCCACTTGAGGTGCAGCTTAGCAGGCGCTTGGGCCTTACCGCCGGCCCAGTGGCCCGCCCGCCCCGGCAGGGCCCCGCTGCCCGCCTAGGCAGGGGAACGGAGGTCTCGGGGACCGGGCGGTGGCAGAGGAGTTGGCGACCACCCAGCCCAGGGCGGGAGGGACCCAGGAAACGTTTCGGCGCTTGGCCTCCCACCGCAGATCCCGCAGGTCGCTCACAGGGATGTTGCCCCGGAGGCTTCAGGGCCCGGGGTCGGCGGTGCCTTGGGCATCCCACCTGCGCGCCCACGCTGCGCTAGGTGCAGCCCAGAAGCAGACTGGTCTGACCCTCCTGTCCTACAGCAGCTGGCCCGAAGCCACTGGGAGCCACCATTGAGTTGGCACGGCCCCTTAGACACAGCAAGGCCACCCTTGTCCCGACGCCACCGTCCGAGCTCAGGACCCCGCCCCAGGTGGCCGGCAGGTCCGGGGAAGTGGCCTGGGCCCTCGATCCCGCTCCTGCCCACGGCCGCGGCGAAGGGGCAGAAGGGGTGCTTTTTCCGGATGGAGCTGTGGAGAGACACCCCGGAAGACAGGTGGCGGTGCCGGGGCTGGACTCCAGTGGCTGCGGCCAGGTGCGGCTCGCGGGGCTCGCGGGCCGAACGGACGGCACCCGGGTCCGCGGCCATGTCTGGGTGACGTCAGGCCGCCCCCTGGAGCGGCTGGTGTGTCGCTGCCTTCCAGGGACGCCTTCTGGCCGCCTGGCCGGTCAGGCAGGTGGGGAGTGCCCCATCAGACGCTTGCTGTGGTGGGAGGGGCCTGAGGAGGTGGGGCCTGCAGCGGTACCTGGTACCCGGCGGGGGCGTAGACGGCCGCCGCCGCCGCCACTGTGGGCGACAAAAGGAGAAAGCGGAGCGGAAGGCAAAAATCCTACAGCACCCGGTATTCCCAGGAGCTCTCCCATCCAGGAGGTCTCCCATCCAAGTTCGAACCAGGCCCGACCCTGCTTACCTTCCGAGATCCAGACTTGATCGGGCCCGTCTAGGCTGGTTTGACAGTAGGTGTCAGTGGGTCGCAGGCTGCCTCGTGAGGCGCAGCTTAGCAGGCCCATGGGACTTACCGCCAGCCCAGCGGCCCGCCCGCCTAGGCAGAGGAACGGAGGTCTCGGGGACCGGGTGGTGCCGGAGATTTTGGCGACCACCCAGCCCAGGGTGGGAGGGACCCAGGAAACGTTTCGGCGCTTGGCCTCCCACCCCAGATCCCGCAGGTCGCTCACAGGGATGTGGCCCCGGAGGCTTCAGGGCCCGGGGCCTGCGGTCCTTTGGGCATCCCACCTGCCCGCCCACGCTGCGCTAGGCGCAGCCCTGTCGCAGACCGGGCCGGCCTTCCTGCCCGACAGCAGCTGGCCCGAAGCCAGTGGGAGCCACCATTGAGTTGGCAAAGCCCCTTAAACCCAGCAACGCACCCTTGCCCCCACACCACCGTCCGAGCTCAGGACCCCGCCCCAGGTGGCCGGCAGTCCCGCGGAAGCCGCCTGGGCCCTCTATCCCTCTCCGGCACCCGGCCACGGTGAAACGGTGGAGGGGGGGCTTTTTCCGGATGGAGCTGTGGAGAGACACCCACCGGCAGACAGGTGGCGGCGCCGGGGCTGGGATCCAGTGGGGACCGCCAGGTGCAGGTCGAGGGGCTCGCGGGCCGCATGGACGGCACCCGGGTCCGTGGCCATGTCTGCTTTGAGTCAGGGGACCAACGGAGCATATGGTGTGCCGCTGCCTTCCAGGGACGCCTTCTGGCCGCCTGGCCGCTCAGGCAGGCGGGGAGCGCCCCATCAGACGCTTGCTGTGGTTGGAGGGGCCTGAGGAGGTGGGGCCTGCAGCGGTACCTGACAGGGGCGGAGACGGCCGCCTCCACCACCGCCGCCACCATCGCCGCCACCGCGAGCGACAAAAGGAGTAAGCGGAGCGGGAGGCAAAAGGCCGACAGCACCCGGTATTCCCAGGAGCTCTCCCAGCCGGGACGTCTCCCATCCAAGTTCGAAACAGGCCCGACCCTGCTTAGCTTCCGAGATCCAGACTTGATCGGGCCCGTCTAGGCTGCTTTGGTAGTAGGTGTCGGTGGGTCGTGGGCTGCCTCTTGAGGCGCAGCTTAGCAGGCCGTTGGGCCTTACCGCCAGCCTAGCGGCCCGCCCGCACTGGCAGGGCCCCGCCGCCCACCTTGGCAGAGGAACGGAGGTCTCGGTGATCGGGTGGTGGCGGAGGTGTTGGCGACCACCCAGCCCAGGGAGGGCAGGACCCAGCAAAAGTTTCGGCGCTTGGCCTCCCATCCCAGACCCCGCAGGTCGCTCACAGGGATGTGGCCCCAGAGGCTTCAGGGCCCGGGGCCTGCGGTCCCTTGGGCATCCCACCTGCCCGCCCACGCTGCGCTAGGCACAGCCCTTTCGCAGACCGGGCCAGCCTTCCTGCCCGACAGCAGCTGGCCCGAAGCCAGTGGGAGCCACCTTTGAGTTGGCAAAGCCCCTTACCCAGCAATGCCACCCTTGCCCCCACACCACCGTCCGAGCTCAGGACCCCGCCCCAGGTGTCCAGCAGGCCCGCGGAAGCGGCTTGGGCCCTCTATCCCTCTTCGGCACCCGGCCGCGGCGAAACGGTGGAGGGGGGGCTTTTTCCGGATGGAGCTTTGGAGAGACACCCCCCGGCAGACAGGTGGCGGCGCCGGGGCTGGGATCCAGTGGGGACCGCCAGGTGCAGGTCGAGGGGCTCGCGGGCCGCATGGACGGCACCCGGGTCCGCGGCCATGTCTGCTTCGAGTCAGGGGACCAACGGAGCATATGGTGTGCTGCTGCCTTCCAGGGATGCCTTTTGGCCGCCTGGCCGCTCAGGCAGGCGGGGAGCGCCCCATCAGACGCTTGCTGTGGTGGGAGGGGCCTGAGGAGGTGGGGCCTGCAGCGGTACCTGGTATCCGGCGGGGGCGGAGACGGCGGCCGCCGCCTCCGCCACCGCGGGCGACAAAAAGAGAAAGCGGAGCGGGAGGCAAAAAGCCTACAGCACCCGGTATTCCCAGGAGCTCTCCCATCCAGGAGGTCTCCCATCCAAGTTCTAACCAGGCCCGACCCTTCTTAGCTTCCGAGATCCAGACTTGATCGGGCCCGTCTAGGCTGCTTTGGCTGTAGGTGTTGGTGGGTCGCGGGCTGCCTCTTGAGGCGCAGTTTAGCAGGCCATTGGGCCTTACCGCCAGCCCAGGGGCCCGCCCACCCTGGCAGGGCCCCGCCGCCCACCTAGGCAGAGGAACAGAGGTCCTGGGGACCGGTTGCTGGCGAGGTGTTGGCGACCACCCAGCCCAGGGCGGGCGGGACCAAGGAAACATTTCGGCGCTTGGCCTCCCACCCCAGATCCCGCAGGTCGCTCACAAGGATGTGGCCCCGGAGGCTTCAGGGCCTGGGGCCTGCGGTCCCTTGGGCATCTCACCTGCCTGCCCTCGCTGCGCTAGGCGCAGCCCTGTCGCAGACTGGGCCGGCCTTCCTGCCCGACAGCAGCTGGCCCGAAGCCAGTGGGAGCCACCGTTGAGTTGGCAAAGCCCCTTAGACCCAGCAACGCCACCCTTGCCCCCACAACACCGTCGAGCTCTGTACCCCGGCCCAGGTGGCCGGCAGGCACTTGGAAGCGGCCTGGGCCCTCTATCCCTCTCCGGCACCAAGCCGCGGCGAAACGGTGGAGGTGGTGCTTTTTCCGGATGGAGCTGTGGAGAGACACCCCCCGGCAGACAGGTGGCGGCGCCGGGGCTGGGCTCCAGTGGGGGCCGCCAGGTGCAGGTCGAGGGGCTCGCGGGCCGCTTGGACGGCACCCGGGTCTGCGGCCATGTCTGCTTCGCGTCAGGGGACCAACGGAGCATCTGGTGTGCCGCTGTCTTCCAGGGACGCCTTCTGGCCGCCTGGCCGCTCAGGCAGGCGGGGAGCGCCCCATCAGACGCTTGCTGTGGTGGGAGGGTCCTGAGGAGGTGGGGCCTGCAGCGGTACCCCGCGGGGGCGGAGACGGCCGCCGCCGCCACCGCCGCCGCCACCGCCGCCACCGCCGCCACCGCCACGACCGCCGCGGTCGACAAAATGAGAATGTGTGTAGCGGGAGGCAAAAAGCCTACAGCACCTGGCGTTCCCAGGAGCTCTCCCGTCCAGGAGGTCTGCCATCCAACTACTAACCAGGCCCAACCCTGCTTAGCTTCCGAGATCGAGTCGAGATCGGGCCCGTCTAGGGTGGTTTGGCCGTAGACACTGGGGGGGTCGCGGGCTTCCACTTGAGGTGCAGCTTAGCAGGCGCTTGGGCCTTACCGCCGGCCCAGTGGCCCGCCCGCCCCGGCAGGGCCCCGCTGCCCGCCTAGGCAGGGGAACGGAGGTCTCGGGGACCGGGCGGTGGCAGAGGAGTTGGCGACCACCCAGCCCAGGGCGGGAGGGACCCAGGAAACGTTTCGGCGCTTGGCCTCCCACCGCAGATCCCGCAGGTCGCTCACAGGGATGTTGCCCCGGAGGCTTCAGGGCCCGGGGTCGGCGGTGCCTTGGGCATCCCACCTGCGCGCCCACGCTGCGCTAGGTGCAGCCCAGAAGCAGACTGGTCCGACCCTCCTGTCCTACAGCAGCTGGCCCGAAGCCACTGGGAGCCACCATTGAGTTGGCACGGCCCCTTAGACACAGCAAGGCCACCCTTGTCCCGACGCCACCGTCCGAGCTCAGGACCCCGCCCCAGGTGGCCGGCAGGTCCGGGGAAGTGGCCTGGGCCCTCGATCCCGCTCCTGCCCACGGCCGCGGCGAAGGGGCAGAAGGGGTGCTTTTTCCGGATGGAGCTGTGGAGAGACACCCCGGAAGACAGGTGGCGGTGCCGGGGCTGGACTCCAGTGGCTGCGGCCAGGTGCGGCTCGCGGGGCTCGCGGGCCGAACGGACGGCACCCGGGTCCGCGGCCATGTCTGGGTGACGTCAGGCCGCCCCCTGGAGCGGCTGGTGTGTCGCTGCCTTCCAGGGACGCCTTCTGGCCGCCTGGCCGGTCAGGCAGGTGGGGAGTGCCCCATCAGACGCTTGCTGTGGTGGGAGGGGCCTGAGGAGGTGGGGCCTGCAGCGGTACCTGGTACCCGGCGGGGGCGTAGACGGCCGCCGCCGCCGCCACTGTGGGCGACAAAAGGAGAAAGCGGAGCGGAAGGCAAAAATCCTACAGCACCCGGTATTCCCAGGAGCTCTCCCATCCAGGAGGTCTCCCATCCAAGTTCGAACCAGGCCCGACCCTGCTTACCTTCCGAGATCCAGACTTGATCGGGCCCGTCTAGGCTGGTTTGACAGTAGGTGTCAGTGGGTCGCAGGCTGCCTCGTGAGGCGCAGCTTAGCAGGCCCATGGGACTTACCGCCAGCCCAGCGGCCCGCCCGCCTAGGCAGAGGAACGGAGGTCTCGGGGACCAGGTGGTGCCGGAGATTTTGGCGACCACCCAGCCCAGGGTGGGAGGGACCCAGGAAACGTTTCGGCGCTTGGCCTCCCACCCCAGATCCCGCAGGTCGCTCACAGGGATGTGGCCCCGGAGGCTTCAGGGCCCGGGGCCTGCGGTCCTTTGGGCATCCCACCTGCCCGCCCACGCTGCGCTAGGCGCAGCCCTGTCGCAGACCGGGCCGGCCTTCCTGCCCGACAGCAGCTGGCCCGAAGCCAGTGGGAGCCACCATTGAGTTGGCAAAGCCCCTTAAACCCAGCAACGCACCCTTGCCCCCACACCACCGTCCGAGCTCAGGACCCCGCCCCAGGTGGCCGGCAGTCCCGCGGAAGCCGCCTGGGCCCTCTATCCCTCTCCGGCACCCGGCCACGGTGAAACGGTGGAGGGGGGGCTTTTTCCGGATGGAGCTGTGGAGAGACACCCACCGGCAGACAGGTGGCGGCGCCGGGGCTGGGATCCAGTGGGGACCGCCAGGTGCAGGTCGAGGGGCTCGCGGGCCGCATGGACGGCACCCGGGTCCGTGGCCATGTCTGCTTCGAGTCAGGGGACCAACGGAGCATATGGTGTGCCGCTGCCTTCCAGGGACGCCTTCTGGCCGCCTGGCCGCTCAGGCAGGCGGGGAGCGCCCCATCAGACGCTTGCTGTGGTTGGAGGGGCCTGAGGAGGTGGGGCCTGCAGCGGTACCTGACAGGGGCGGAGACGGCCGCCTCCACCACCGCCGCCACCATCGCCGCCACCGCGAGCGACAAAAGGAGTAAGCGGAGCGGGAGGCAAAAGGCCGACAGCACCCGGTATTCCCAGGAGCTCTCCCAGCCGGGACGTCTCCCATCCAAGTTCGAAACAGGCCCGACCCTGCTTAGCTTCCGAGATCCAGACTTGATCGGGCCCGTCTAGGCTGCTTTGGTAGTAGGTGTCGGTGGGTCGTGGGCTGCCTCTTGAGGCGCAGCTTAGCAGGCCGTTGGGCCTTACCGCCAGCCTAGCGGCCCGCCCGCACTGGCAGGGCCCCGCCGCCCACCTTGGCAGAGGAACGGAGGTCTCGGTGATCGGGTGGTGGCGGAGGTGTTGGCGACCACCCAGCCCAGGGAGGGCAGGACCCAGCAAAAGTTTCGGCGCTTGGCCTCCCATCCCAGACCCCGCAGGTCGCTCACAGGGATGTGGCCCCAGAGGCTTCAGGGCCCGGGGCCTGCGGTCCCTTGGGCATCCCACCTGCCCGCCCACGCTGCGCTAGGCACAGCCCTTTCGCAGACCGGGCCAGCCTTCCTGCCCGACAGCAGCTGGCCCGAAGCCAGTGGGAGCCACCTTTGAGTTGGCAAAGCCCCTTACCCAGCAATGCCACCCTTGCCCCCACACCACCGTCCGAGCTCAGGACCCCGCCCCAGGTGTCCAGCAGGCCCGCGGAAGCGGCTTGGGCCCTCTATCCCTCTTCGGCACCCGGCCGCGGCGAAACGGTGGAGGGGGGGCTTTTTCCGGATGGAGCTTTGGAGAGACACCCCCCGGCAGACAGGTGGCGGCGCCGGGGCTGGGATCCAGTGGGGACCGCCAGGTGCAGGTCGAGGGGCTCGCGGGCCGCATGGACGGCACCCGGGTCCGCGGCCATGTCTGCTTCGAGTCAGGGGACCAACGGAGCATATGGTGTGCTGCTGCCTTCCAGGGATGCCTTTTGGCCGCCTGGCCGCTCAGGCAGGCGGGGAGCGCCCCATCAGACGCTTGCTGTGGTGGGAGGGGCCTGAGGAGGTGGGGCCTGCAGCGGTACCTGGTATCCGGCGGGGGCGGAGACGGCGGCCGCCGCCTCCGCCACCGCGGGCGACAAAAAGAGAAAGCGGAGCGGGAGGCAAAAAGCCTACAGCACCCGGTATTCCCAGGAGCTCTCCCATCCAGGAGGTCTCCCATCCAAGTTCTAACCAGGCCCGACCCTTCTTAGCTTCCGAGATCCAGACTTGATCGGGCCCGTCTAGGCTGCTTTGGCTGTAGGTGTTGGTGGGTCGCGGGCTGCCTCTTGAGGCGCAGTTTAGCAGGCCATTGGGCCTTACCGCCAGCCCAGGGGCCCGCCCACCCTGGCAGGGCCCCGCCGCCCACCTAGGCAGAGGAACAGAGGTCCTGGGGACCGGTTGCTGGCGAGGTGTTGGCGACCACCCAGCCCAGGGCGGGCGGGACCAAGGAAACATTTCGGCGCTTGGCCTCCCACCCCAGATCCCGCAGGTCGCTCACAAGGATGTGGCCCCGGAGGCTTCAGGGCCTGGGGCCTGCGGTCCCTTGGGCATCTCACCTGCCTGCCCTCGCTGCGCTAGGCGCAGCCCTGTCGCAGACTGGGCCGGCCTTCCTGCCCGACAGCAGCTGGCCCGAAGCCAGTGGGAGCCACCGTTGAGTTGGCAAAGCCCCTTAGACCCAGCAACGCCACCCTTGCCCCCACAACACCGTCGAGCTCTGTACCCCGGCCCAGGTGGCCGGCAGGCACTTGGAAGCGGCCTGGGCCCTCTATCCCTCTCCGGCACCAAGCCGCGGCGAAACGGTGGAGGTGGTGCTTTTTCCGGATGGAGCTGTGGAGAGACACCCCCCGGCAGACAGGTGGCGGCGCCGGGGCTGGGCTCCAGTGGGGGCCGCCAGGTGCAGGTCGAGGGGCTCGCGGGCCGCTTGGACGGCACCCGGGTCTGCGGCCATGTCTGCTTCGCGTCAGGGGACCAACGGAGCATCTGGTGTGCCGCTGTCTTCCAGGGACGCCTTCTGGCCGCCTGGCCGCTCAGGCAGGCGGGGAGCGCCCCATCAGACGCTTGCTGTGGTGGGAGGGTCCTGAGGAGGTGGGGCCTGCAGCGGTACCCCGCGGGGGCG
Organism: Globicephala melas; assembly: GCF_963455315.2. Taxonomy (NCBI): domain Eukaryota; kingdom Metazoa; phylum Chordata; class Mammalia; order Artiodactyla; family Delphinidae; genus Globicephala; species Globicephala melas. The sequence goes on from NW_027207745.1 coordinate 73,956, forward strand.
GAGACGGCCGCCGCCGCCACCGCCGCCGCCACCGCCGCCACCGCCGCCACCGCCACGACCGCCGCGGTCGACAAAATGAGAATGTGTGTAGCGGGAGGCAAAAAGCCTACAGCACCTGGCGTTCCCAGGAGCTCTCCCGTCCAGGAGGTCTGCCATCCAACTACTAACCAGGCCCAACCCTGCTTAGCTTCCGAGATCGAGTCGAGATCGGGCCCGTCTAGGGTGGTTTGGCCGTAGACACTGGGGGGGTCGCGGGCTTCCACTTGAGGTGCAGCTTAGCAGGCGCTTGGGCCTTACCGCCGGCCCAGTGGCCCGCCCGCCCCGGCAGGGCCCCGCTGCCCGCCTAGGCAGGGGAACGGAGGTCTCGGGGACCGGGCGGTGGCAGAGGAGTTGGCGACCACCCAGCCCAGGGCGGGAGGGACCCAGGAAACGTTTCGGCGCTTGGCCTCCCACCGCAGATCCCGCAGGTCGCTCACAGGGATGTTGCCCCGGAGGCTTCAGGGCCCGGGGTCGGCGGTGCCTTGGGCATCCCACCTGCGCGCCCACGCTGCGCTAGGTGCAGCCCAGAAGCAGACTGGTCTGACCCTCCTGTCCTACAGCAGCTGGCCCGAAGCCACTGGGAGCCACCATTGAGTTGGCACGGCCCCTTAGACACAGCAAGGCCACCCTTGTCCCGACGCCACCGTCCGAGCTCAGGACCCCGCCCCAGGTGGCCGGCAGGTCCGGGGAAGTGGCCTGGGCCCTCGATCCCGCTCCTGCCCACGGCCGCGGCGAAGGGGCAGAAGGGGTGCTTTTTCCGGATGGAGCTGTGGAGAGACACCCCGGAAGACAGGTGGCGGTGCCGGGGCTGGACTCCAGTGGCTGCGGCCAGGTGCGGCTCGCGGGGCTCGCGGGCCGAACGGACGGCACCCGGGTCCGCGGCCATGTCTGGGTGACGTCAGGCCGCCCCCTGGAGCGGCTGGTGTGTCGCTGCCTTCCAGGGACGCCTTCTGGCCGCCTGGCCGGTCAGGCAGGTGGGGAGTGCCCCATCAGACGCTTGCTGTGGTGGGAGGGGCCTGAGGAGGTGGGGCCTGCAGCGGTACCTGGTACCCGGCGGGGGCGTAGACGGCCGCCGCCGCCGCCACTGTGGGCGACAAAAGGAGAAAGCGGAGCGGAAGGCAAAAATCCTACAGCACCCGGTATTCCCAGGAGCTCTCCCATCCAGGAGGTCTCCCATCCAAGTTCGAACCAGGCCCGACCCTGCTTACCTTCCGAGATCCAGACTTGATCGGGCCCGTCTAGGCTGGTTTGACAGTAGGTGTCAGTGGGTCGCAGGCTGCCTCGTGAGGCGCAGCTTAGCAGGCCCATGGGACTTACCGCCAGCCCAGCGGCCCGCCCGCCTAGGCAGAGGAACGGAGGTCTCGGGGACCGGGTGGTGCCGGAGATTTTGGCGACCACCCAGCCCAGGGTGGGAGGGACCCAGGAAACGTTTCGGCGCTTGGCCTCCCACCCCAGATCCCGCAGGTCGCTCACAGGGATGTGGCCCCGGAGGCTTCAGGGCCCGGGGCCTGCGGTCCTTTGGGCATCCCACCTGCCCGCCCACGCTGCGCTAGGCGCAGCCCTGTCGCAGACCGGGCCGGCCTTCCTGCCCGACAGCAGCTGGCCCGAAGCCAGTGGGAGCCACCATTGAGTTGGCAAAGCCCCTTAAACCCAGCAACGCACCCTTGCCCCCACACCACCGTCCGAGCTCAGGACCCCGCCCCAGGTGGCCGGCAGTCCCGCGGAAGCCGCCTGGGCCCTCTATCCCTCTCCGGCACCCGGCCACGGTGAAACGGTGGAGGGGGGGCTTTTTCCGGATGGAGCTGTGGAGAGACACCCACCGGCAGACAGGTGGCGGCGCCGGGGCTGGGATCCAGTGGGGACCGCCAGGTGCAGGTCGAGGGGCTCGCGGGCCGCATGGACGGCACCCGGGTCCGTGGCCATGTCTGCTTTGAGTCAGGGGACCAACGGAGCATATGGTGTGCCGCTGCCTTCCAGGGACGCCTTCTGGCCGCCTGGCCGCTCAGGCAGGCGGGGAGCGCCCCATCAGACGCTTGCTGTGGTTGGAGGGGCCTGAGGAGGTGGGGCCTGCAGCGGTACCTGACAGGGGCGGAGACGGCCGCCTCCACCACCGCCGCCACCATCGCCGCCACCGCGAGCGACAAAAGGAGTAAGCGGAGCGGGAGGCAAAAGGCCGACAGCACCCGGTATTCCCAGGAGCTCTCCCAGCCGGGACGTCTCCCATCCAAGTTCGAAACAGGCCCGACCCTGCTTAGCTTCCGAGATCCAGACTTGATCGGGCCCGTCTAGGCTGCTTTGGTAGTAGGTGTCGGTGGGTCGTGGGCTGCCTCTTGAGGCGCAGCTTAGCAGGCCGTTGGGCCTTACCGCCAGCCTAGCGGCCCGCCCGCACTGGCAGGGCCCCGCCGCCCACCTTGGCAGAGGAACGGAGGTCTCGGTGATCGGGTGGTGGCGGAGGTGTTGGCGACCACCCAGCCCAGGGAGGGCAGGACCCAGCAAAAGTTTCGGCGCTTGGCCTCCCATCCCAGACCCCGCAGGTCGCTCACAGGGATGTGGCCCCAGAGGCTTCAGGGCCCGGGGCCTGCGGTCCCTTGGGCATCCCACCTGCCCGCCCACGCTGCGCTAGGCACAGCCCTTTCGCAGACCGGGCCAGCCTTCCTGCCCGACAGCAGCTGGCCCGAAGCCAGTGGGAGCCACCTTTGAGTTGGCAAAGCCCCTTACCCAGCAATGCCACCCTTGCCCCCACACCACCGTCCGAGCTCAGGACCCCGCCCCAGGTGTCCAGCAGGCCCGCGGAAGCGGCTTGGGCCCTCTATCCCTCTTCGGCACCCGGCCGCGGCGAAACGGTGGAGGGGGGGCTTTTTCCGGATGGAGCTTTGGAGAGACACCCCCCGGCAGACAGGTGGCGGCGCCGGGGCTGGGATCCAGTGGGGACCGCCAGGTGCAGGTCGAGGGGCTCGCGGGCCGCATGGACGGCACCCGGGTCCGCGGCCATGTCTGCTTCGAGTCAGGGGACCAACGGAGCATATGGTGTGCTGCTGCCTTCCAGGGATGCCTTTTGGCCGCCTGGCCGCTCAGGCAGGCGGGGAGCGCCCCATCAGACGCTTGCTGTGGTGGGAGGGGCCTGAGGAGGTGGGGCCTGCAGCGGTACCTGGTATCCGGCGGGGGCGGAGACGGCGGCCGCCGCCTCCGCCACCGCGGGCGACAAAAAGAGAAAGCGGAGCGGGAGGCAAAAAGCCTACAGCACCCGGTATTCCCAGGAGCTCTCCCATCCAGGAGGTCTCCCATCCAAGTTCTAACCAGGCCCGACCCTTCTTAGCTTCCGAGATCCAGACTTGATCGGGCCCGTCTAGGCTGCTTTGGCTGTAGGTGTTGGTGGGTCGCGGGCTGCCTCTTGAGGCGCAGTTTAGCAGGCCATTGGGCCTTACCGCCAGCCCAGGGGCCCGCCCACCCTGGCAGGGCCCCGCCGCCCACCTAGGCAGAGGAACAGAGGTCCTGGGGACCGGTTGCTGGCGAGGTGTTGGCGACCACCCAGCCCAGGGCGGGCGGGACCAAGGAAACATTTCGGCGCTTGGCCTCCCACCCCAGATCCCGCAGGTCGCTCACAAGGATGTGGCCCCGGAGGCTTCAGGGCCTGGGGCCTGCGGTCCCTTGGGCATCTCACCTGCCTGCCCTCGCTGCGCTAGGCGCAGCCCTGTCGCAGACTGGGCCGGCCTTCCTGCCCGACAGCAGCTGGCCCGAAGCCAGTGGGAGCCACCGTTGAGTTGGCAAAGCCCCTTAGACCCAGCAACGCCACCCTTGCCCCCACAACACCGTCGAGCTCTGTACCCCGGCCCAGGTGGCCGGCAGGCACTTGGAAGCGGCCTGGGCCCTCTATCCCTCTCCGGCACCAAGCCGCGGCGAAACGGTGGAGGTGGTGCTTTTTCCGGATGGAGCTGTGGAGAGACACCCCCCGGCAGACAGGTGGCGGCGCCGGGGCTGGGCTCCAGTGGGGGCCGCCAGGTGCAGGTCGAGGGGCTCGCGGGCCGCTTGGACGGCACCCGGGTCTGCGGCCATGTCTGCTTCGCGTCAGGGGACCAACGGAGCATCTGGTGTGCCGCTGTCTTCCAGGGACGCCTTCTGGCCGCCTGGCCGCTCAGGCAGGCGGGGAGCGCCCCATCAGACGCTTGCTGTGGTGGGAGGGTCCTGAGGAGGTGGGGCCTGCAGCGGTACCCCGCGGGGGCGGAGACGGCCGCCGCCGCCACCGCCGCCGCCACCGCCGCCACCGCCGCCACCGCCACGACCGCCGCGGTCGACAAAATGAGAATGTGTGTAGCGGGAGGCAAAAAGCCTACAGCACCTGGCGTTCCCAGGAGCTCTCCCGTCCAGGAGGTCTGCCATCCAACTACTAACCAGGCCCAACCCTGCTTAGCTTCCGAGATCGAGTCGAGATCGGGCCCGTCTAGGGTGGTTTGGCCGTAGACACTGGGGGGGTCGCGGGCTTCCACTTGAGGTGCAGCTTAGCAGGCGCTTGGGCCTTACCGCCGGCCCAGTGGCCCGCCCGCCCCGGCAGGGCCCCGCTGCCCGCCTAGGCAGGGGAACGGAGGTCTCGGGGACCGGGCGGTGGCAGAGGAGTTGGCGACCACCCAGCCCAGGGCGGGAGGGACCCAGGAAACGTTTCGGCGCTTGGCCTCCCACCGCAGATCCCGCAGGTCGCTCACAGGGATGTTGCCCCGGAGGCTTCAGGGCCCGGGGTCGGCGGTGCCTTGGGCATCCCACCTGCGCGCCCACGCTGCGCTAGGTGCAGCCCAGAAGCAGACTGGTCCGACCCTCCTGTCCTACAGCAGCTGGCCCGAAGCCACTGGGAGCCACCATTGAGTTGGCACGGCCCCTTAGACACAGCAAGGCCACCCTTGTCCCGACGCCACCGTCCGAGCTCAGGACCCCGCCCCAGGTGGCCGGCAGGTCCGGGGAAGTGGCCTGGGCCCTCGATCCCGCTCCTGCCCACGGCCGCGGCGAAGGGGCAGAAGGGGTGCTTTTTCCGGATGGAGCTGTGGAGAGACACCCCGGAAGACAGGTGGCGGTGCCGGGGCTGGACTCCAGTGGCTGCGGCCAGGTGCGGCTCGCGGGGCTCGCGGGCCGAACGGACGGCACCCGGGTCCGCGGCCATGTCTGGGTGACGTCAGGCCGCCCCCTGGAGCGGCTGGTGTGTCGCTGCCTTCCAGGGACGCCTTCTGGCCGCCTGGCCGGTCAGGCAGGTGGGGAGTGCCCCATCAGACGCTTGCTGTGGTGGGAGGGGCCTGAGGAGGTGGGGCCTGCAGCGGTACCTGGTACCCGGCGGGGGCGTAGACGGCCGCCGCCGCCGCCACTGTGGGCGACAAAAGGAGAAAGCGGAGCGGAAGGCAAAAATCCTACAGCACCCGGTATTCCCAGGAGCTCTCCCATCCAGGAGGTCTCCCATCCAAGTTCGAACCAGGCCCGACCCTGCTTACCTTCCGAGATCCAGACTTGATCGGGCCCGTCTAGGCTGGTTTGACAGTAGGTGTCAGTGGGTCGCAGGCTGCCTCGTGAGGCGCAGCTTAGCAGGCCCATGGGACTTACCGCCAGCCCAGCGGCCCGCCCGCCTAGGCAGAGGAACGGAGGTCTCGGGGACCGGGTGGTGCCGGAGATTTTGGCGACCACCCAGCCCAGGGTGGGAGGGACCCAGGAAACGTTTCGGCGCTTGGCCTCCCACCCCAGATCCCGCAGGTCGCTCACAGGGATGTGGCCCCGGAGGCTTCAGGGCCCGGGGCCTGCGGTCCTTTGGGCATCCCACCTGCCCGCCCACGCTGCGCTAGGCGCAGCCCTGTCGCAGACCGGGCCGGCCTTCCTGCCCGACAGCAGCTGGCCCGAAGCCAGTGGGAGCCACCATTGAGTTGGCAAAGCCCCTTAAACCCAGCAACGCACCCTTGCCCCCACACCACCGTCCGAGCTCAGGACCCCGCCCCAGGTGGCCGGCAGTCCCGCGGAAGCCGCCTGGGCCCTCTATCCCTCTCCGGCACCCGGCCACGGTGAAACGGTGGAGGGGGGGCTTTTTCCGGATGGAGCTGTGGAGAGACACCCACCGGCAGACAGGTGGCGGCGCCGGGGCTGGGATCCAGTGGGGACCGCCAGGTGCAGGTCGAGGGGCTCGCGGGCCGCATGGACGGCACCCGGGTCCGTGGCCATGTCTGCTTCGAGTCAGGGGACCAACGGAGCATATGGTGTGCCGCTGCCTTCCAGGGACGCCTTCTGGCCGCCTGGCCGCTCAGGCAGGCGGGGAGCGCCCCATCAGACGCTTGCTGTGGTTGGAGGGGCCTGAGGAGGTGGGGCCTGCAGCGGTACCTGACAGGGGCGGAGACGGCCGCCTCCACCACCGCCGCCACCATCGCCGCCACCGCGAGCGACAAAAGGAGTAAGCGGAGCGGGAGGCAAAAGGCCGACAGCACCCGGTATTCCCAGGAGCTCTCCCAGCCGGGACGTCTCCCATCCAAGTTCGAAACAGGCCCGACCCTGCTTAGCTTCCGAGATCCAGACTTGATCGGGCCCGTCTAGGCTGCTTTGGTAGTAGGTGTCGGTGGGTCGTGGGCTGCCTCTTGAGGCGCAGCTTAGCAGGCCGTTGGGCCTTACCGCCAGCCTAGCGGCCCGCCCGCACTGGCAGGGCCCCGCCGCCCACCTTGGCAGAGGAACGGAGGTCTCGGTGATCGGGTGGTGGCGGAGGTGTTGGCGACCACCCAGCCCAGGGAGGGCAGGACCCAGCAAAAGTTTCGGCGCTTGGCCTCCCATCCCAGACCCCGCAGGTCGCTCACAGGGATGTGGCCCCAGAGGCTTCAGGGCCCGGGGCCTGCGGTCCCTTGGGCATCCCACCTGCCCGCCCATGCTGCGCTAGGCACAGCCCTTTCGCAGACCGGGCCAGCCTTCCTGCCCGACAGCAGCTGGCCCGAAGCCAGTGGGAGCCACCTTTGAGTTGGCAAAGCCCCTTACCCAGCAATGCCACCCTTGCCCCCACACCACCGTCCGAGCTCAGGACCCCGCCCCAGGTGTCCAGCAGGCCCGCGGAAGCGGCTTGGGCCCTCTATCCCTCTTCGGCACCCGGCCGCGGCGAAACGGTGGAGGGGGGGCTTTTTCCGGATGGAGCTTTGGAGAGACACCCCCCGGCAGACAGGTGGCGGCGCCGGGGCTGGGATCCAGTGGGGACCGCCAGGTGCAGGTCGAGGGGCTCGCGGGCCGCATGGACGGCACCCGGGTCCGCGGCCATGTCTGCTTCGAGTCAGGGGACCAACGGAGCATATGGTGTGCTGCTGCCTTCCAGGGATGCCTTTTGGCCGCCTGGCCGCTCAGGCAGGCGGGGAGCGCCCCATCAGACGCTTGCTGTGGTGGGAGGGGCCTGAGGAGGTGGGGCCTGCAGCGGTACCTGGTATCCGGCGGGGGCGGAGACGGCGGCCGCCGCCTCCGCCACCGCGGGCGACAAAAAGAGAAAGCGGAGCGGGAGGCAAAAAGCCTACAGCACCCGGTATTCCCAGGAGCTCTCCCATCCAGGAGGTCTCCCATCCAAGTTCTAACCAGGCCCGACCCTTCTTAGCTTCCGAGATCCAGACTTGATCGGGCCCGTCTAGGCTGCTTTGGCTGTAGGTGTTGGTGGGTCGCGGGCTGCCTCTTGAGGCGCAGTTTAGCAGGCCATTGGGCCTTACCGCCAGCCCAGGGGCCCGCCCACCCTGGCAGGGCCCCGCCGCCCACCTAGGCAGAGGAACAGAGGTCCTGGGGACCGGTTGCTGGCGAGGTGTTGGCGACCACCCAGCCCAGGGCGGGCGGGACCAAGGAAACATTTCGGCGCTTGGCCTCCCACCCCAGATCCCGCAGGTCGCTCACAAGGATGTGGCCCCGGAGGCTTCAGGGCCTGGGGCCTGCGGTCCCTTGGGCATCTCACCTGCCTGCCCTCGCTGCGCTAGGCGCAGCCCTGTCGCAGACTGGGCCGGCCTTCCTGCCCGACAGCAGCTGGCCCGAAGCCAGTGGGAGCCACCGTTGAGTTGGCAAAGCCCCTTAGACCCAGCAACGCCACCCTTGCCCCCACAACACCGTCGAGCTCTGTACCCCGGCCCAGGTGGCCGGCAGGCACTTGGAAGCGGCCTGGGCCCTCTATCCCTCTCCGGCACCAAGCCGCGGCGAAACGGTGGAGGTGGTGCTTTTTCCGGATGGAGCTGTGGAGAGACACCCCCCGGCAGACAGGTGGCGGCGCCGGGGCTGGGCTCCAGTGGGGGCCGCCAGGTGCAGGTCGAGGGGCTCGCGGGCCGCTTGGACGGCACCCGGGTCTGCGGCCATGTCTGCTTCGCGTCAGGGGACCAACGGAGCATCTGGTGTGCCGCTGTCTTCCAGGGACGCCTTCTGGCCGCCTGGCCGCTCAGGCAGGCGGGGAGCGCCCCATCAGACGCTTGCTGTGGTGGGAGGGTCCTGAGGAGGTGGGGCCTGCAGCGGTACCCCGCGGGGGCGGAGACGGCCGCCGCCGCCACCGCCGCCGCCACCGCCGCCACCGCCGCCACCGCCACGACCGCCGCGGTCGACAAAATGAGAATGTGTGTAGCGGGAGGCAAAAAGCCTACAGCACCTGGCGTTCCCAGGAGCTCTCCCGTCCAGGAGGTCTGCCATCCAACTACTAACCAGGCCCAACCCTGCTTAGCTTCCGAGATCGAGTCGAGATCGGGCCCGTCTAGGGTGGTTTGGCCGTAGACACTGGGGGGGTCGCGGGCTTCCACTTGAGGTGCAGCTTAGCAGGCGCTTGGGCCTTACCGCCGGCCCAGTGGCCCGCCCGCCCCGGCAGGGCCCCGCTGCCCGCCTAGGCAGGGGAACGGAGGTCTCGGGGACCGGGCGGTGGCAGAGGAGTTGGCGACCACCCAGCCCAGGGCGGGAGGGACCCAGGAAACGTTTCGGCGCTTGGCCTCCCACCGCAGATCCCGCAGGTCGCTCACAGGGATGTTGCCCCGGAGGCTTCAGGGCCCGGGGTCGGCGGTGCCTTGGGCATCCCACCTGCGCGCCCACGCTGCGCTAGGTGCAGCCCAGAAGCAGACTGGTCCGACCCTCCTGTCCTACAGCAGCTGGCCCGAAGCCACTGGGAGCCACCATTGAGTTGGCACGGCCCCTTAGACACAGCAAGGCCACCCTTGTCCCGACGCCACCGTCCGAGCTCAGGACCCCGCCCCAGGTGGCCGGCAGGTCCGGGGAAGTGGCCTGGGCCCTCGATCCCGCTCCTGCCCACGGCCGCGGCGAAGGGGCAGAAGGGGTGCTTTTTCCGGATGGAGCTGTGGAGAGACACCCCGGAAGACAGGTGGCGGTGCCGGGGCTGGACTCCAGTGGCTGCGGCCAGGTGCGGCTCGCGGGGCTCGCGGGCCGAACGGACGGCACCCGGGTCCGCGGCCATGTCTGGGTGACGTCAGGCCGCCCCCTGGAGCGGCTGGTGTGTCGCTGCCTTCCAGGGACGCCTTCTGGCCGCCTGGCCGGTCAGGCAGGTGGGGAGTGCCCCATCAGACGCTTGCTGTGGTGGGAGGGGCCTGAGGAGGTGGGGCCTGCAGCGGTACCTGGTACCCGGCGGGGGCGTAGACGGCCGCCGCCGCCGCCACTGTGGGCGACAAAAGGAGAAAGCGGAGCGGAAGGCAAAAATCCTACAGCACCCGGTATTCCCAGGAGCTCTCCCATCCAGGAGGTCTCCCATCCAAGTTCGAACCAGGCCCGACCCTGCTTACCTTCCGAGATCCAGACTTGATCGGGCCCGTCTAGGCTGGTTTGACAGTAGGTGTCAGTGGGTCGCAGGCTGCCTCGTGAGGCGCAGCTTAGCAGGCCCATGGGACTTACCGCCAGCCCAGCGGCCCGCCCGCCTAGGCAGAGGAACGGAGGTCTCGGGGACCGGGTGGTGCCGGAGATTTTGGCGACCACCCAGCCCAGGGTGGGAGGGACCCAGGAAACGTTTCGGCGCTTGGCCTCCCACCCCAGATCCCGCAGGTCGCTCACAGGGATGTGGCCCCGGAGGCTTCAGGGCCCGGGGCCTGCGGTCCTTTGGGCATCCCACCTGCCCGCCCACGCTGCGCTAGGCGCAGCCCTGTCGCAGACCGGGCCGGCCTTCCTGCCCGACAGCAGCTGGCCCGAAGCCAGTGGGAGCCACCATTGAGTTGGCAAAGCCCCTTAAACCCAGCAACGCACCCTTGCCCCCACACCACCGTCCGAGCTCAGGACCCCGCCCCAGGTGGCCGGCAGTCCCGCGGAAGCCGCCTGGGCCCTCTATCCCTCTCCGGCACCCGGCCACGGTGAAACGGTGGAGGGGGGGCTTTTTCCGGATGGAGCTGTGGAGAGACACCCACCGGCAGACAGGTGGCGGCGCCGGGGCTGGGATCCAGTGGGGACCGCCAGGTGCAGGTCGAGGGGCTCGCGGGCCGCATGGACGGCACCCGGGTCCGTGGCCATGTCTGCTTCGAGTCAGGGGACCAACGGAGCATATGGTGTGCCGCTGCCTTCCAGGGACGCCTTCTGGCCGCCTGGCCGCTCAGGCAGGCGGGGAGCGCCCCATCAGACGCTTGCTGTGGTTGGAGGGGCCTGAGGAGGTGGGGCCTGCAGCGGTACCTGACAGGGGCGGAGACGGCCGCCTCCACCACCGCCGCCACCATCGCCGCCACCGCGAGCGACAAAAGGAGTAAGCGGAGCGGGAGGCAAAAGGCCGACAGCACCCGGTATTCCCAGGAGCTCTCCCAGCCGGGACGTCTCCCATCCAAGTTCGAAACAGGCCCGACCCTGCTTAGCTTCCGAGATCCAGACTTGATCGGGCCCGTCTAGGCTGCTTTGGTAGTAGGTGTCGGTGGGTCGTGGGCTGCCTCTTGAGGCGCAGCTTAGCAGGCCGTTGGGCCTTACCGCCAGCCTAGCGGCCCGCCCGCACTGGCAGGGCCCCGCCGCCCACCTTGGCAGAGGAACGGAGGTCTCGGTGATCGGGTGGTGGCGGAGGTGTTGGCGACCACCCAGCCCAGGGAGGGCAGGACCCAGCAAAAGTTTCGGCGCTTGGCCTCCCATCCCAGACCCCGCAGGTCGCTCACAGGGATGTGGCCCCAGAGGCTTCAGGGCCCGGGGCCTGCGGTCCCTTGGGCATCCCACCTGCCCGCCCACGCTGCGCTAGGCACAGCCCTTTCGCAGACCGGGCCAGCCTTCCTGCCCGACAGCAGCTGGCCCGAAGCCAGTGGGAGCCACCTTTGAGTTGGCAAAGCCCCTTACCCAGCAATGCCACCCTTGCCCCCACACCACCGTCCGAGCTCAGGACCCCGCCCCAGGTGTCCAGCAGGCCCGCGGAAGCGGCTTGGGCCCTCTATCCCTCTTCGGCACCCGGCCGCGGCGAAACGGTGGAGGGGGGGCTTTTTCCGGATGGAGCTTTGGAGAGACACCCCCCGGCAGACAGGTGGCGGCGCCGGGGCTGGGATCCAGTGGGGACCGCCAGGTGCAGGTCGAGGGGCTCGCGGGCCGCATGGACGGCACCCGGGTCCGCGGCCATGTCTGCTTCGAGTCAGGGGACCAACGGAGCATATGGTGTGCTGCTGCCTTCCAGGGATGCCTTTTGGCCGCCTGGCCGCTCAGGCAGGCGGGGAGCGCCCCATCAGACGCTTGCTGTGGTGGGAGGGGCCTGAGGAGGTGGGGCCTGCAGCGGTACCTGGTATCCGGCGGGGGCGGAGACGGCGGCCGCCGCCTCCGCCACCGCGGGCGACAAAAAGAGAAAGCGGAGCGGGAGGCAAAAAGCCTACAGCACCCGGTATTCCCAGGAGCTCTCCCATCCAGGAGGTCTCCCATCCAAGTTCTAACCAGGCCCGACCCTTCTTAGCTTCCGAGATCCAGACTTGATCGGGCCCGTCTAGGCTGCTTTGGCTGTAGGTGTTGGTGGGTCGCGGGCTGCCTCTTGAGGCGCAGTTTAGCAGGCCATTGGGCCTTACCGCCAGCCCAGGGGCCCGCCCACCCTGGCAGGGCCCCGCCGCCCACCTAGGCAGAGGAACAGAGGTCCTGGGGACCGGTTGCTGGCGAGGTGTTGGCGACCACCCAGCCCAGGGCGGGCGGGACCAAGGAAACATTTCGGCGCTTGGCCTCCCACCCCAGATCCCGCAGGTCGCTCACAAGGATGTGGCCCCGGAGGCTTCAGGGCCTGGGGCCTGCGGTCCCTTGGGCATCTCACCTGCCTGCCCTCGCTGCGCTAGGCGCAGCCCTGTCGCAGACTGGGCCGGCCTTCCTGCCCGACAGCAGCTGGCCCGAAGCCAGTGGGAGCCACCGTTGAGTTGGCAAAGCCCCTTAGACCCAGCAACGCCACCCTTGCCCCCACAACACCGTCGAGCTCTGTACCCCGGCCCAGGTGGCCGGCAGGCACTTGGAAGCGGCCTGGGCCCTCTATCCCTCTCCGGCACCAAGCCGCGGCGAAACGGTGGAGGTGGTGCTTTTTCCGGATGGAGCTGTGGAGAGACACCCCCCGGCAGACAGGTGGCGGCGCCGGGGCTGGGCTCCAGTGGGGGCCGCCAGGTGCAGGTCGAGGGGCTCGCGGGCCGCTTGGACGGCACCCGGGTCTGCGGCCATGTCTGCTTCGCGTCAGGGGACCAACGGAGCATCTGGTGTGCCGCTGTCTTCCAGGGACGCCTTCTGGCCGCCTGGCCGCTCAGGCAGGCGGGGAGCGCCCCATCAGACGCTTGCTGTGGTGGGAGGGTCCTGAGGAGGTGGGGCCTGCAGCGGTACCCCGCGGGGGCGGAGACGGCCGCCGCCGCCACCGCCGCCGCCACCGCCGCCACCGCCGCCACCGCCACGACCGCCGCGGTCGACAAAATGAGAATGTGTGTAGCGGGAGGCAAAAAGCCTACAGCACCTGGCGTTCCCAGGAGCTCTCCCGTCCAGGAGGTCTGCCATCCAACTACTAACCAGGCCCAACCCTGCTTAGCTTCCGAGATCGAGTCGAGATCGGGCCCGTCTAGGGTGGTTTGGCCGTAGACACTGGGGGGGTCGCGGGCTTCCACTTGAGGTGCAGCTTAGCAGGCGCTTGGGCCTTACCGCCGGCCCAGTGGCCCGCCCGCCCCGGCAGGGCCCCGCTGCCCGCCTAGGCAGGGGAACGGAGGTCTCGGGGACCGGGCGGTGGCAGAGGAGTTGGCGACCACCCAGCCCAGGGCGGGAGGGACCCAGGAAACGTTTCGGCGCTTGGCCTCCCACCGCAGATCCCGCAGGTCGCTCACAGGGATGTTGCCCCGGAGGCTTCAGGGCCCGGGGTCGGCGGTGCCTTGGGCATCCCACCTGCGCGCCCACGCTGCGCTAGGTGCAGCCCAGAAGCAGACTGGTCCGACCCTCCTGTCCTACAGCAGCTGGCCCGAAGCCACTGGGAGCCACCATTGAGTTGGCACGGCCCCTTAGACACAGCAAGGCCACCCTTGTCCCGACGCCACCGTCCGAGCTCAGGACCCCGCCCCAGGTGGCCGGCAGGTCCGGGGAAGTGGCCTGGGCCCTCGATCCCGCTCCTGCCCACGGCCGCGGCGAAGGGGCAGAAGGGGTGCTTTTTCCGGATGGAGCTGTGGAGAGACACCCCGGAAGACAGGTGGCGGTGCCGGGGCTGGACTCCAGTGGCTGCGGCCAGGTGCGGCTCGCGGGGCTCGCGGGCCGAACGGACGGCACCCGGGTCCGCGGCCATGTCTGGGTGACGTCAGGCCGCCCCCTGGAGCGGCTGGTGTGTCGCTGCCTTCCAGGGACGCCTTCTGGCCGCCTGGCCGGTCAGGCAGGTGGGGAGTGCCCCATCAGACGCTTGCTGTGGTGGGAGGGGCCTGAGGAGGTGGGGCCTGCAGCGGTACCTGGTACCCGGCGGGGGCGTAGACGGCCGCCGCCGCCGCCACTGTGGGCGACAAAAGGAGAAAGCGGAGCGGAAGGCAAAAATCCTACAGCACCCGGTATTCCCAGGAGCTCTCCCATCCAGGAGGTCTCCCATCCAAGTTCGAACCAGGCCCGACCCTGCTTACCTTCCGAGATCCAGACTTGATCGGGCCCGTCTAGGCTGGTTTGACAGTAGGTGTCAGTGGGTCGCAGGCTGCCTCGTGAGGCGCAGCTTAGCAGGCCCATGGGACTTACCGCCAGCCCAGCGGCCCGCCCGCCTAGGCAGAGGAACGGAGGTCTCGGGGACCGGGTGGTGCCGGAGATTTTGGCGACCACCCAGCCCAGGGTGGGAGGGACCCAGGAAACGTTTCGGCGCTTGGCCTCCCACCCCAGATCCCGCAGGTCGCTCACAGGGATGTGGCCCCGGAGGCTTCAGGGCCCGGGGCCTGCGGTCCTTTGGGCATCCCACCTGCCCGCCCACGCTGCGCTAGGCGCAGCCCTGTCGCAGACCGGGCCGGCCTTCCTGCCCGACAGCAGCTGGCCCGAAGCCAGTGGGAGCCACCATTGAGTTGGCAAAGCCCCTTAAACCCAGCAACGCACCCTTGCCCCCACACCACCGTCCGAGCTCAGGACCCCGCCCCAGGTGGCCGGCAGTCCCGCGGAAGCCGCCTGGGCCCTCTATCCCTCTCCGGCACCCGGCCACGGTGAAACGGTGGAGGGGGGGCTTTTTCCGGATGGAGCTGTGGAGAGACACCCACCGGCAGACAGGTGGCGGCGCCGGGGCTGGGATCCAGTGGGGACCGCCAGGTGCAGGTCGAGGGGCTCGCGGGCCGCATGGACGGCACCCGGGTCCGTGGCCATGTCTGCTTCGAGTCAGGGGACCAACGGAGCATATGGTGTGCCGCTGCCTTCCAGGGACGCCTTCTGGCCGCCTGGCCGCTCAGGCAGGCGGGGAGCGCCCCATCAGACGCTTGCTGTGGTTGGAGGGGCCTGAGGAGGTGGGGCCTGCAGCGGTACCTGACAGGGGCGGAGACGGCCGCCTCCACCACCGCCGCCACCATCGCCGCCACCGCGAGCGACAAAAGGAGTAAGCGGAGCGGGAGGCAAAAGGCCGACAGCACCCGGTATTCCCAGGAGCTCTCCCAGCCGGGACGTCTCCCATCCAAGTTCGAAACAGGCCCGACCCTGCTTAGCTTCCGAGATCCAGACTTGATCGGGCCCGTCTAGGCTGCTTTGGTAGTAGGTGTCGGTGGGTCGTGGGCTGCCTCTTGAGGCGCAGCTTAGCAGGCCGTTGGGCCTTACCGCCAGCCTAGCGGCCCGCCCGCACTGGCAGGGCCCCGCCGCCCACCTTGGCAGAGGAACGGAGGTCTCGGTGATCGGGTGGTGGCGGAGGTGTTGGCGACCACCCAGCCCAGGGAGGGCAGGACCCAGCAAAAGTTTCGGCGCTTGGCCTCCCATCCCAGACCCCGCAGGTCGCTCACAGGGATGTGGCCCCAGAGGCTTCAGGGCCCGGGGCCTGCGGTCCCTTGGGCATCCC
Organism: Globicephala melas; assembly: GCF_963455315.2. NCBI lineage: Eukaryota > Metazoa > Chordata > Mammalia > Artiodactyla > Delphinidae > Globicephala > Globicephala melas. The sequence continues at coordinate 89,374 of NW_027207745.1, forward strand.
ACCTGCCCGCCCACGCTGCGCTAGGCACAGCCCTTTCGCAGACCGGGCCAGCCTTCCTGCCCGACAGCAGCTGGCCCGAAGCCAGTGGGAGCCACCTTTGAGTTGGCAAAGCCCCTTACCCAGCAATGCCACCCTTGCCCCCACACCACCGTCCGAGCTCAGGACCCCGCCCCAGGTGTCCAGCAGGCCCGCGGAAGCGGCTTGGGCCCTCTATCCCTCTTCGGCACCCGGCCGCGGCGAAACGGTGGAGGGGGGGCTTTTTCCGGATGGAGCTTTGGAGAGACACCCCCCGGCAGACAGGTGGCGGCGCCGGGGCTGGGATCCAGTGGGGACCGCCAGGTGCAGGTCGAGGGGCTCGCGGGCCGCATGGACGGCACCCGGGTCCGCGGCCATGTCTGCTTCGAGTCAGGGGACCAACGGAGCATATGGTGTGCTGCTGCCTTCCAGGGATGCCTTTTGGCCGCCTGGCCGCTCAGGCAGGCGGGGAGCGCCCCATCAGACGCTTGCTGTGGTGGGAGGGGCCTGAGGAGGTGGGGCCTGCAGCGGTACCTGGTATCCGGCGGGGGCGGAGACGGCGGCCGCCGCCTCCGCCACCGCGGGCGACAAAAAGAGAAAGCGGAGCGGGAGGCAAAAAGCCTACAGCACCCGGTATTCCCAGGAGCTCTCCCATCCAGGAGGTCTCCCATCCAAGTTCTAACCAGGCCCGACCCTTCTTAGCTTCCGAGATCCAGACTTGATCGGGCCCGTCTAGGCTGCTTTGGCTGTAGGTGTTGGTGGGTCGCGGGCTGCCTCTTGAGGCGCAGTTTAGCAGGCCATTGGGCCTTACCGCCAGCCCAGGGGCCCGCCCACCCTGGCAGGGCCCCGCCGCCCACCTAGGCAGAGGAACAGAGGTCCTGGGGACCGGTTGCTGGCGAGGTGTTGGCGACCACCCAGCCCAGGGCGGGCGGGACCAAGGAAACATTTCGGCGCTTGGCCTCCCACCCCAGATCCCGCAGGTCGCTCACAAGGATGTGGCCCCGGAGGCTTCAGGGCCTGGGGCCTGCGGTCCCTTGGGCATCTCACCTGCCTGCCCTCGCTGCGCTAGGCGCAGCCCTGTCGCAGACTGGGCCGGCCTTCCTGCCCGACAGCAGCTGGCCCGAAGCCAGTGGGAGCCACCGTTGAGTTGGCAAAGCCCCTTAGACCCAGCAACGCCACCCTTGCCCCCACAACACCGTCGAGCTCTGTACCCCGGCCCAGGTGGCCGGCAGGCACTTGGAAGCGGCCTGGGCCCTCTATCCCTCTCCGGCACCAAGCCGCGGCGAAACGGTGGAGGTGGTGCTTTTTCCGGATGGAGCTGTGGAGAGACACCCCCCGGCAGACAGGTGGCGGCGCCGGGGCTGGGCTCCAGTGGGGGCCGCCAGGTGCAGGTCGAGGGGCTCGCGGGCCGCTTGGACGGCACCCGGGTCTGCGGCCATGTCTGCTTCGCGTCAGGGGACCAACGGAGCATCTGGTGTGCCGCTGTCTTCCAGGGACGCCTTCTGGCCGCCTGGCCGCTCAGGCAGGCGGGGAGCGCCCCATCAGACGCTTGCTGTGGTGGGAGGGTCCTGAGGAGGTGGGGCCTGCAGCGGTACCCCGCGGGGGCGGAGACGGCCGCCGCCGCCACCGCCGCCGCCACCGCCGCCACCGCCGCCACCGCCACGACCGCCGCGGTCGACAAAATGAGAATGTGTGTAGCGGGAGGCAAAAAGCCTACAGCACCTGGCGTTCCCAGGAGCTCTCCCGTCCAGGAGGTCTGCCATCCAACTACTAACCAGGCCCAACCCTGCTTAGCTTCCGAGATCGAGTCGAGATCGGGCCCGTCTAGGGTGGTTTGGCCGTAGACACTGGGGGGGTCGCGGGCTTCCACTTGAGGTGCAGCTTAGCAGGCGCTTGGGCCTTACCGCCGGCCCAGTGGCCCGCCCGCCCCGGCAGGGCCCCGCTGCCCGCCTAGGCAGGGGAACGGAGGTCTCGGGGACCGGGCGGTGGCAGAGGAGTTGGCGACCACCCAGCCCAGGGCGGGAGGGACCCAGGAAACGTTTCGGCGCTTGGCCTCCCACCGCAGATCCCGCAGGTCGCTCACAGGGATGTTGCCCCGGAGGCTTCAGGGCCCGGGGTCGGCGGTGCCTTGGGCATCCCACCTGCGCGCCCACGCTGCGCTAGGTGCAGCCCAGAAGCAGACTGGTCCGACCCTCCTGTCCTACAGCAGCTGGCCCGAAGCCACTGGGAGCCACCATTGAGTTGGCACGGCCCCTTAGACACAGCAAGGCCACCCTTGTCCCGACGCCACCGTCCGAGCTCAGGACCCCGCCCCAGGTGGCCGGCAGGTCCGGGGAAGTGGCCTGGGCCCTCGATCCCGCTCCTGCCCACGGCCGCGGCGAAGGGGCAGAAGGGGTGCTTTTTCCGGATGGAGCTGTGGAGAGACACCCCGGAAGACAGGTGGCGGTGCCGGGGCTGGACTCCAGTGGCTGCGGCCAGGTGCGGCTCGCGGGGCTCGCGGGCCGAACGGACGGCACCCGGGTCCGCGGCCATGTCTGGGTGACGTCAGGCCGCCCCCTGGAGCGGCTGGTGTGTCGCTGCCTTCCAGGGACGCCTTCTGGCCGCCTGGCCGGTCAGGCAGGTGGGGAGTGCCCCATCAGACGCTTGCTGTGGTGGGAGGGGCCTGAGGAGGTGGGGCCTGCAGCGGTACCTGGTACCCGGCGGGGGCGTAGACGGCCGCCGCCGCCGCCACTGTGGGCGACAAAAGGAGAAAGCGGAGCGGAAGGCAAAAATCCTACAGCACCCGGTATTCCCAGGAGCTCTCCCATCCAGGAGGTCTCCCATCCAAGTTCGAACCAGGCCCGACCCTGCTTACCTTCCGAGATCCAGACTTGATCGGGCCCGTCTAGGCTGGTTTGACAGTAGGTGTCAGTGGGTCGCAGGCTGCCTCGTGAGGCGCAGCTTAGCAGGCCCATGGGACTTACCGCCAGCCCAGCGGCCCGCCCGCCTAGGCAGAGGAACGGAGGTCTCGGGGACCGGGTGGTGCCGGAGATTTTGGCGACCACCCAGCCCAGGGTGGGAGGGACCCAGGAAACGTTTCGGCGCTTGGCCTCCCACCCCAGATCCCGCAGGTCGCTCACAGGGATGTGGCCCCGGAGGCTTCAGGGCCCGGGGCCTGCGGTCCTTTGGGCATCCCACCTGCCCGCCCACGCTGCGCTAGGCGCAGCCCTGTCGCAGACCGGGCCGGCCTTCCTGCCCGACAGCAGCTGGCCCGAAGCCAGTGGGAGCCACCATTGAGTTGGCAAAGCCCCTTAAACCCAGCAACGCACCCTTGCCCCCACACCACCGTCCGAGCTCAGGACCCCGCCCCAGGTGGCCGGCAGTCCCGCGGAAGCCGCCTGGGCCCTCTATCCCTCTCCGGCACCCGGCCACGGTGAAACGGTGGAGGGGGGGCTTTTTCCGGATGGAGCTGTGGAGAGACACCCACCGGCAGACAGGTGGCGGCGCCGGGGCTGGGATCCAGTGGGGACCGCCAGGTGCAGGTCGAGGGGCTCGCGGGCCGCATGGACGGCACCCGGGTCCGTGGCCATGTCTGCTTCGAGTCAGGGGACCAACGGAGCATATGGTGTGCCGCTGCCTTCCAGGGACGCCTTCTGGCCGCCTGGCCGCTCAGGCAGGCGGGGAGCGCCCCATCAGACGCTTGCTGTGGTTGGAGGGGCCTGAGGAGGTGGGGCCTGCAGCGGTACCTGACAGGGGCGGAGACGGCCGCCTCCACCACCGCCGCCACCATCGCCGCCACCGCGAGCGACAAAAGGAGTAAGCGGAGCGGGAGGCAAAAGGCCGACAGCACCCGGTATTCCCAGGAGCTCTCCCAGCCGGGACGTCTCCCATCCAAGTTCGAAACAGGCCCGACCCTGCTTAGCTTCCGAGATCCAGACTTGATCGGGCCCGTCTAGGCTGCTTTGGTAGTAGGTGTCGGTGGGTCGTGGGCTGCCTCTTGAGGCGCAGCTTAGCAGGCCGTTGGGCCTTACCGCCAGCCTAGCGGCCCGCCCGCACTGGCAGGGCCCCGCCGCCCACCTTGGCAGAGGAACGGAGGTCTCGGTGATCGGGTGGTGGCGGAGGTGTTGGCGACCACCCAGCCCAGGGAGGGCAGGACCCAGCAAAAGTTTCGGCGCTTGGCCTCCCATCCCAGACCCCGCAGGTCGCTCACAGGGATGTGGCCCCAGAGGCTTCAGGGCCCGGGGCCTGCGGTCCCTTGGGCATCCCACCTGCCCGCCCACGCTGCGCTAGGCACAGCCCTTTCGCAGACCGGGCCAGCCTTCCTGCCCGACAGCAGCTGGCCCGAAGCCAGTGGGAGCCACCTTTGAGTTGGCAAAGCCCCTTACCCAGCAATGCCACCCTTGCCCCCACACCACCGTCCGAGCTCAGGACCCCGCCCCAGGTGTCCAGCAGGCCCGCGGAAGCGGCTTGGGCCCTCTATCCCTCTTCGGCACCCGGCCGCGGCGAAACGGTGGAGGGGGGGCTTTTTCCGGATGGAGCTTTGGAGAGACACCCCCCGGCAGACAGGTGGCGGCGCCGGGGCTGGGATCCAGTGGGGACCGCCAGGTGCAGGTCGAGGGGCTCGCGGGCCGCATGGACGGCACCCGGGTCCGCGGCCATGTCTGCTTCGAGTCAGGGGACCAACGGAGCATATGGTGTGCTGCTGCCTTCCAGGGATGCCTTTTGGCCGCCTGGCCGCTCAGGCAGGCGGGGAGCGCCCCATCAGACGCTTGCTGTGGTGGGAGGGGCCTGAGGAGGTGGGGCCTGCAGCGGTACCTGGTATCCGGCGGGGGCGGAGACGGCGGCCGCCGCCTCCGCCACCGCGGGCGACAAAAAGAGAAAGCGGAGCGGGAGGCAAAAAGCCTACAGCACCCGGTATTCCCAGGAGCTCTCCCATCCAGGAGGTCTCCCATCCAAGTTCTAACCAGGCCCGACCCTTCTTAGCTTCCGAGATCCAGACTTGATCGGGCCCGTCTAGGCTGCTTTGGCTGTAGGTGTTGGTGGGTCGCGGGCTGCCTCTTGAGGCGCAGTTTAGCAGGCCATTGGGCCTTACCGCCAGCCCAGGGGCCCGCCCACCCTGGCAGGGCCCCGCCGCCCACCTAGGCAGAGGAACAGAGGTCCTGGGGACCGGTTGCTGGCGAGGTGTTGGCGACCACCCAGCCCAGGGCGGGCGGGACCAAGGAAACATTTCGGCGCTTGGCCTCCCACCCCAGATCCCGCAGGTCGCTCACAAGGATGTGGCCCCGGAGGCTTCAGGGCCTGGGGCCTGCGGTCCCTTGGGCATCTCACCTGCCTGCCCTCGCTGCGCTAGGCGCAGCCCTGTCGCAGACTGGGCCGGCCTTCCTGCCCGACAGCAGCTGGCCCGAAGCCAGTGGGAGCCACCGTTGAGTTGGCAAAGCCCCTTAGACCCAGCAACGCCACCCTTGCCCCCACAACACCGTCGAGCTCTGTACCCCGGCCCAGGTGGCCGGCAGGCACTTGGAAGCGGCCTGGGCCCTCTATCCCTCTCCGGCACCAAGCCGCGGCGAAACGGTGGAGGTGGTGCTTTTTCCGGATGGAGCTGTGGAGAGACACCCCCCGGCAGACAGGTGGCGGCGCCGGGGCTGGGCTCCAGTGGGGGCCGCCAGGTGCAGGTCGAGGGGCTCGCGGGCCGCTTGGACGGCACCCGGGTCTGCGGCCATGTCTGCTTCGCGTCAGGGGACCAACGGAGCATCTGGTGTGCCGCTGTCTTCCAGGGACGCCTTCTGGCCGCCTGGCCGCTCAGGCAGGCGGGGAGCGCCCCATCAGACGCTTGCTGTGGTGGGAGGGTCCTGAGGAGGTGGGGCCTGCAGCGGTACCCCGCGGGGGCGGAGACGGCCGCCGCCGCCACCGCCGCCGCCACCGCCGCCACCGCCGCCACCGCCACGACCGCCGCGGTCGACAAAATGAGAATGTGTGTAGCGGGAGGCAAAAAGCCTACAGCACCTGGCGTTCCCAGGAGCTCTCCCGTCCAGGAGGTCTGCCATCCAACTACTAACCAGGCCCAACCCTGCTTAGCTTCCGAGATCGAGTCGAGATCGGGCCCGTCTAGGGTGGTTTGGCCGTAGACACTGGGGGGGTCGCGGGCTTCCACTTGAGGTGCAGCTTAGCAGGCGCTTGGGCCTTACCGCCGGCCCAGTGGCCCGCCCGCCCCGGCAGGGCCCCGCTGCCCGCCTAGGCAGGGGAACGGAGGTCTCGGGGACCGGGCGGTGGCAGAGGAGTTGGCGACCACCCAGCCCAGGGCGGGAGGGACCCAGGAAACGTTTCGGCGCTTGGCCTCCCACCGCAGATCCCGCAGGTCGCTCACAGGGATGTTGCCCCGGAGGCTTCAGGGCCCGGGGTCGGCGGTGCCTTGGGCATCCCACCTGCGCGCCCACGCTGCGCTAGGTGCAGCCCAGAAGCAGACTGGTCCGACCCTCCTGTCCTACAGCAGCTGGCCCGAAGCCACTGGGAGCCACCATTGAGTTGGCACGGCCCCTTAGACACAGCAAGGCCACCCTTGTCCCGACGCCACCGTCCGAGCTCAGGACCCCGCCCCAGGTGGCCGGCAGGTCCGGGGAAGTGGCCTGGGCCCTCGATCCCGCTCCTGCCCACGGCCGCGGCGAAGGGGCAGAAGGGGTGCTTTTTCCGGATGGAGCTGTGGAGAGACACCCCGGAAGACAGGTGGCGGTGCCGGGGCTGGACTCCAGTGGCTGCGGCCAGGTGCGGCTCGCGGGGCTCGCGGGCCGAACGGACGGCACCCGGGTCCGCGGCCATGTCTGGGTGACGTCAGGCCGCCCCCTGGAGCGGCTGGTGTGTCGCTGCCTTCCAGGGACGCCTTCTGGCCGCCTGGCCGGTCAGGCAGGTGGGGAGTGCCCCATCAGACGCTTGCTGTGGTGGGAGGGGCCTGAGGAGGTGGGGCCTGCAGCGGTACCTGGTACCCGGCGGGGGCGTAGACGGCCGCCGCCGCCGCCACTGTGGGCGACAAAAGGAGAAAGCGGAGCGGAAGGCAAAAATCCTACAGCACCCGGTATTCCCAGGAGCTCTCCCATCCAGGAGGTCTCCCATCCAAGTTCGAACCAGGCCCGACCCTGCTTACCTTCCGAGATCCAGACTTGATCGGGCCCGTCTAGGCTGGTTTGACAGTAGGTGTCAGTGGGTCGCAGGCTGCCTCGTGAGGCGCAGCTTAGCAGGCCCATGGGACTTACCGCCAGCCCAGCGGCCCGCCCGCCTAGGCAGAGGAACGGAGGTCTCGGGGACCGGGTGGTGCCGGAGATTTTGGCGACCACCCAGCCCAGGGTGGGAGGGACCCAGGAAACGTTTCGGCGCTTGGCCTCCCACCCCAGATCCCGCAGGTCGCTCACAGGGATGTGGCCCCGGAGGCTTCAGGGCCCGGGGCCTGCGGTCCTTTGGGCATCCCACCTGCCCGCCCACGCTGCGCTAGGCGCAGCCCTGTCGCAGACCGGGCCGGCCTTCCTGCCCGACAGCAGCTGGCCCGAAGCCAGTGGGAGCCACCATTGAGTTGGCAAAGCCCCTTAAACCCAGCAACGCACCCTTGCCCCCACACCACCGTCCGAGCTCAGGACCCCGCCCCAGGTGGCCGGCAGTCCCGCGGAAGCCGCCTGGGCCCTCTATCCCTCTCCGGCACCCGGCCACGGTGAAACGGTGGAGGGGGGGCTTTTTCCGGATGGAGCTGTGGAGAGACACCCACCGGCAGACAGGTGGCGGCGCCGGGGCTGGGATCCAGTGGGGACCGCCAGGTGCAGGTCGAGGGGCTCGCGGGCCGCATGGACGGCACCCGGGTCCGTGGCCATGTCTGCTTCGAGTCAGGGGACCAACGGAGCATATGGTGTGCCGCTGCCTTCCAGGGACGCCTTCTGGCCGCCTGGCCGCTCAGGCAGGCGGGGAGCGCCCCATCAGACGCTTGCTGTGGTTGGAGGGGCCTGAGGAGGTGGGGCCTGCAGCGGTACCTGACAGGGGCGGAGACGGCCGCCTCCACCACCGCCGCCACCATCGCCGCCACCGCGAGCGACAAAAGGAGTAAGCGGAGCGGGAGGCAAAAGGCCGACAGCACCCGGTATTCCCAGGAGCTCTCCCAGCCGGGACGTCTCCCATCCAAGTTCGAAACAGGCCCGACCCTGCTTAGCTTCCGAGATCCAGACTTGATCGGGCCCGTCTAGGCTGCTTTGGTAGTAGGTGTCGGTGGGTCGTGGGCTGCCTCTTGAGGCGCAGCTTAGCAGGCCGTTGGGCCTTACCGCCAGCCTAGCGGCCCGCCCGCACTGGCAGGGCCCCGCCGCCCACCTTGGCAGAGGAACGGAGGTCTCGGTGATCGGGTGGTGGCGGAGGTGTTGGCGACCACCCAGCCCAGGGAGGGCAGGACCCAGCAAAAGTTTCGGCGCTTGGCCTCCCATCCCAGACCCCGCAGGTCGCTCACAGGGATGTGGCCCCAGAGGCTTCAGGGCCCGGGGCCTGCGGTCCCTTGGGCATCCCACCTGCCCGCCCACGCTGCGCTAGGCACAGCCCTTTCGCAGACCGGGCCAGCCTTCCTGCCCGACAGCAGCTGGCCCGAAGCCAGTGGGAGCCACCTTTGAGTTGGCAAAGCCCCTTACCCAGCAATGCCACCCTTGCCCCCACACCACCGTCCGAGCTCAGGACCCCGCCCCAGGTGTCCAGCAGGCCCGCGGAAGCGGCTTGGGCCCTCTATCCCTCTTCGGCACCCGGCCGCGGCGAAACGGTGGAGGGGGGGCTTTTTCCGGATGGAGCTTTGGAGAGACACCCCCCGGCAGACAGGTGGCGGCGCCGGGGCTGGGATCCAGTGGGGACCGCCAGGTGCAGGTCGAGGGGCTCGCGGGCCGCATGGACGGCACCCGGGTCCGCGGCCATGTCTGCTTCGAGTCAGGGGACCAACGGAGCATATGGTGTGCTGCTGCCTTCCAGGGATGCCTTTTGGCCGCCTGGCCGCTCAGGCAGGCGGGGAGCGCCCCATCAGACGCTTGCTGTGGTGGGAGGGGCCTGAGGAGGTGGGGCCTGCAGCGGTACCTGGTATCCGGCGGGGGCGGAGACGGCGGCCGCCGCCTCCGCCACCGCGGGCGACAAAAAGAGAAAGCGGAGCGGGAGGCAAAAAGCCTACAGCACCCGGTATTCCCAGGAGCTCTCCCATCCAGGAGGTCTCCCATCCAAGTTCTAACCAGGCCCGACCCTTCTTAGCTTCCGAGATCCAGACTTGATCGGGCCCGTCTAGGCTGCTTTGGCTGTAGGTGTTGGTGGGTCGCGGGCTGCCTCTTGAGGCGCAGTTTAGCAGGCCATTGGGCCTTACCGCCAGCCCAGGGGCCCGCCCACCCTGGCAGGGCCCCGCCGCCCACCTAGGCAGAGGAACAGAGGTCCTGGGGACCGGTTGCTGGCGAGGTGTTGGCGACCACCCAGCCCAGGGCGGGCGGGACCAAGGAAACATTTCGGCGCTTGGCCTCCCACCCCAGATCCCGCAGGTCGCTCACAAGGATGTGGCCCCGGAGGCTTCAGGGCCTGGGGCCTGCGGTCCCTTGGGCATCTCACCTGCCTGCCCTCGCTGCGCTAGGCGCAGCCCTGTCGCAGACTGGGCCGGCCTTCCTGCCCGACAGCAGCTGGCCCGAAGCCAGTGGGAGCCACCGTTGAGTTGGCAAAGCCCCTTAGACCCAGCAACGCCACCCTTGCCCCCACAACACCGTCGAGCTCTGTACCCCGGCCCAGGTGGCCGGCAGGCACTTGGAAGCGGCCTGGGCCCTCTATCCCTCTCCGGCACCAAGCCGCGGCGAAACGGTGGAGGTGGTGCTTTTTCCGGATGGAGCTGTGGAGAGACACCCCCCGGCAGACAGGTGGCGGCGCCGGGGCTGGGCTCCAGTGGGGGCCGCCAGGTGCAGGTCGAGGGGCTCGCGGGCCGCTTGGACGGCACCCGGGTCTGCGGCCATGTCTGCTTCGCGTCAGGGGACCAACGGAGCATCTGGTGTGCCGCTGTCTTCCAGGGACGCCTTCTGGCCGCCTGGCCGCTCAGGCAGGCGGGGAGCGCCCCATCAGACGCTTGCTGTGGTGGGAGGGTCCTGAGGAGGTGGGGCCTGCAGCGGTACCCCGCGGGGGCGGAGACGGCCGCCGCCGCCACCGCCGCCGCCACCGCCGCCACCGCCGCCACCGCCACGACCGCCGCGGTCGACAAAATGAGAATGTGTGTAGCGGGAGGCAAAAAGCCTACAGCACCTGGCGTTCCCAGGAGCTCTCCCGTCCAGGAGGTCTGCCATCCAACTACTAACCAGGCCCAACCCTGCTTAGCTTCCGAGATCGAGTCGAGATCGGGCCCGTCTAGGGTGGTTTGGCCGTAGACACTGGGGGGGTCGCGGGCTTCCACTTGAGGTGCAGCTTAGCAGGCGCTTGGGCCTTACCGCCGGCCCAGTGGCCCGCCCGCCCCGGCAGGGCCCCGCTGCCCGCCTAGGCAGGGGAACGGAGGTCTCGGGGACCGGGCGGTGGCAGAGGAGTTGGCGACCACCCAGCCCAGGGCGGGAGGGACCCAGGAAACGTTTCGGCGCTTGGCCTCCCACCGCAGATCCCGCAGGTCGCTCACAGGGATGTTGCCCCGGAGGCTTCAGGGCCCGGGGTCGGCGGTGCCTTGGGCATCCCACCTGCGCGCCCACGCTGCGCTAGGTGCAGCCCAGAAGCAGACTGGTCCGACCCTCCTGTCCTACAGCAGCTGGCCCGAAGCCACTGGGAGCCACCATTGAGTTGGCACGGCCCCTTAGACACAGCAAGGCCACCCTTGTCCCGACGCCACCGTCCGAGCTCAGGACCCCGCCCCAGGTGGCCGGCAGGTCCGGGGAAGTGGCCTGGGCCCTCGATCCCGCTCCTGCCCACGGCCGCGGCGAAGGGGCAGAAGGGGTGCTTTTTCCGGATGGAGCTGTGGAGAGACACCCCGGAAGACAGGTGGCGGTGCCGGGGCTGGACTCCAGTGGCTGCGGCCAGGTGCGGCTCGCGGGGCTCGCGGGCCGAACGGACGGCACCCGGGTCCGCGGCCATGTCTGGGTGACGTCAGGCCGCCCCCTGGAGCGGCTGGTGTGTCGCTGCCTTCCAGGGACGCCTTCTGGCCGCCTGGCCGGTCAGGCAGGTGGGGAGTGCCCCATCAGACGCTTGCTGTGGTGGGAGGGGCCTGAGGAGGTGGGGCCTGCAGCGGTACCTGGTACCCGGCGGGGGCGTAGACGGCCGCCGCCGCCGCCACTGTGGGCGACAAAAGGAGAAAGCGGAGCGGAAGGCAAAAATCCTACAGCACCCGGTATTCCCAGGAGCTCTCCCATCCAGGAGGTCTCCCATCCAAGTTCGAACCAGGCCCGACCCTGCTTACCTTCCGAGATCCAGACTTGATCGGGCCCGTCTAGGCTGGTTTGACAGTAGGTGTCAGTGGGTCGCAGGCTGCCTCGTGAGGCGCAGCTTAGCAGGCCCATGGGACTTACCGCCAGCCCAGCGGCCCGCCCGCCTAGGCAGAGGAACGGAGGTCTCGGGGACCGGGTGGTGCCGGAGATTTTGGCGACCACCCAGCCCAGGGTGGGAGGGACCCAGGAAACGTTTCGGCGCTTGGCCTCCCACCCCAGATCCCGCAGGTCGCTCACAGGGATGTGGCCCCGGAGGCTTCAGGGCCCGGGGCCTGCGGTCCTTTGGGCATCCCACCTGCCCGCCCACGCTGCGCTAGGCGCAGCCCTGTCGCAGACCGGGCCGGCCTTCCTGCCCGACAGCAGCTGGCCCGAAGCCAGTGGGAGCCACCATTGAGTTGGCAAAGCCCCTTAAACCCAGCAACGCACCCTTGCCCCCACACCACCGTCCGAGCTCAGGACCCCGCCCCAGGTGGCCGGCAGTCCCGCGGAAGCCGCCTGGGCCCTCTATCCCTCTCCGGCACCCGGCCACGGTGAAACGGTGGAGGGGGGGCTTTTTCCGGATGGAGCTGTGGAGAGACACCCACCGGCAGACAGGTGGCGGCGCCGGGGCTGGGATCCAGTGGGGACCGCCAGGTGCAGGTCGAGGGGCTCGCGGGCCGCATGGACGGCACCCGGGTCCGTGGCCATGTCTGCTTCGAGTCAGGGGACCAACGGAGCATATGGTGTGCCGCTGCCTTCCAGGGACGCCTTCTGGCCGCCTGGCCGCTCAGGCAGGCGGGGAGCGCCCCATCAGACGCTTGCTGTGGTTGGAGGGGCCTGAGGAGGTGGGGCCTGCAGCGGTACCTGACAGGGGCGGAGACGGCCGCCTCCACCACCGCCGCCACCATCGCCGCCACCGCGAGCGACAAAAGGAGTAAGCGGAGCGGGAGGCAAAAGGCCGACAGCACCCGGTATTCCCAGGAGCTCTCCCAGCCGGGACGTCTCCCATCCAAGTTCGAAACAGGCCCGACCCTGCTTAGCTTCCGAGATCCAGACTTGATCGGGCCCGTCTAGGCTGCTTTGGTAGTAGGTGTCGGTGGGTCGTGGGCTGCCTCTTGAGGCGCAGCTTAGCAGGCCGTTGGGCCTTACCGCCAGCCTAGCGGCCCGCCCGCACTGGCAGGGCCCCGCCGCCCACCTTGGCAGAGGAACGGAGGTCTCGGTGATCGGGTGGTGGCGGAGGTGTTGGCGACCACCCAGCCCAGGGAGGGCAGGACCCAGCAAAAGTTTCGGCGCTTGGCCTCCCATCCCAGACCCCGCAGGTCGCTCACAGGGATGTGGCCCCAGAGGCTTCAGGGCCCGGGGCCTGCGGTCCCTTGGGCATCCCACCTGCCCGCCCACGCTGCGCTAGGCACAGCCCTTTCGCAGACCGGGCCAGCCTTCCTGCCCGACAGCAGCTGGCCCGAAGCCAGTGGGAGCCACCTTTGAGTTGGCAAAGCCCCTTACCCAGCAATGCCACCCTTGCCCCCACACCACCGTCCGAGCTCAGGACCCCGCCCCAGGTGTCCAGCAGGCCCGCGGAAGCGGCTTGGGCCCTCTATCCCTCTTCGGCACCCGGCCGCGGCGAAACGGTGGAGGGGGGGCTTTTTCCGGATGGAGCTTTGGAGAGACACCCCCCGGCAGACAGGTGGCGGCGCCGGGGCTGGGATCCAGTGGGGACCGCCAGGTGCAGGTCGAGGGGCTCGCGGGCCGCATGGACGGCACCCGGGTCCGCGGCCATGTCTGCTTCGAGTCAGGGGACCAACGGAGCATATGGTGTGCTGCTGCCTTCCAGGGATGCCTTTTGGCCGCCTGGCCGCTCAGGCAGGCGGGGAGCGCCCCATCAGACGCTTGCTGTGGTGGGAGGGGCCTGAGGAGGTGGGGCCTGCAGCGGTACCTGGTATCCGGCGGGGGCGGAGACGGCGGCCGCCGCCTCCGCCACCGCGGGCGACAAAAAGAGAAAGCGGAGCGGGAGGCAAAAAGCCTACAGCACCCGGTATTCCCAGGAGCTCTCCCATCCAGGAGGTCTCCCATCCAAGTTCTAACCAGGCCCGACCCTTCTTAGCTTCCGAGATCCAGACTTGATCGGGCCCGTCTAGGCTGCTTTGGCTGTAGGTGTTGGTGGGTCGCGGGCTGCCTCTTGAGGCGCAGTTTAGCAGGCCATTGGGCCTTACCGCCAGCCCAGGGGCCCGCCCACCCTGGCAGGGCCCCGCCGCCCACCTAGGCAGAGGAACAGAGGTCCTGGGGACCGGTTGCTGGCGAGGTGTTGGCGACCACCCAGCCCAGGGCGGGCGGGACCAAGGAAACATTTCGGCGCTTGGCCTCCCACCCCAGGTCCCGCAGGTCGCTCACAAGGATGTGGCCCCGGAGGCTTCAGGGCCTGGGGCCTGCGGTCCCTTGGGCATCTCACCTGCCTGCCCTCGCTGCGCTAGGCGCAGCCCTGTCGCAGACTGGGCCGGCCTTCCTGCCCGACAGCAGCTGGCCCGAAGCCAGTGGGAGCCACCGTTGAGTTGGCAAAGCCCCTTAGACCCAGCAACGCCACCCTTGCCCCCACAACACCGTCGAGCTCTGTACCCCGGCCCAGGTGGCCGGCAGGCACTTGGAAGCGGCCTGGGCCCTCTATCCCTCTCCGGCACCAAGCCGCGGCGAAACGGTGGAGGTGGTGCTTTTTCCGGATGGAGCTGTGGAGAGACACCCCCCGGCAGACAGGTGGCGGCGCCGGGGCTGGGCTCCAGTGGGGGCCGCCAGGTGCAGGTCGAGGGGCTCGCGGGCCGCTTGGACGGCACCCGGGTCTGCGGCCATGTCTGCTTCGCGTCAGGGGACCAACGGAGCATCTGGTGTGCCGCTGTCTTCCAGGGACGCCTTCTGGCCGCCTGGCCGCTCAGGCAGGCGGGGAGCGCCCCATCAGACGCTTGCTGTGGTGGGAGGGTCCTGAGGAGGTGGGGCCTGCAGCGGTACCCCGCGGGGGCGGAGACGGCCGCCGCCGCCACCGCCGCCGCCACCGCCGCCACCGCCGCCACCGCCACGACCGCCGCGGTCGACAAAATGAGAATGTGTGTAGCGGGAGGCAAAAAGCCTACAGCACCTGGCGTTCCCAGGAGCTCTCCCGTCCAGGAGGTCTGCCATCCAACTACTAACCAGGCCCAACCCTGCTTAGCTTCCGAGATCGAGTCGAGATCGGGCCCGTCTAGGGTGGTTTGGCCGTAGACACTGGGGGGGTCGCGGGCTTCCACTTGAGGTGCAGCTTAGCAGGCGCTTGGGCCTTACCGCCGGCCCAGTGGCCCGCCCGCCCCGGCAGGGCCCCGCTGCCCGCCTAGGCAGGGGAACGGAGGTCTCGGGGACCGGGCGGTGGCAGAGGAGTTGGCGACCACCCAGCCCAGGGCGGGAGGGACCCAGGAAACGTTTCGGCGCTTGGCCTCCCACCGCAGATCCCGCAGGTCGCTCACAGGGATGTTGCCCCGGAGGCTTCAGGGCCCGGGGTCGGCGGTGCCTTGGGCATCCCACCTGCGCGCCCACGCTGCGCTAGGTGCAGCCCAGAAGCAGACTGGTCCGACCCTCCTGTCCTACAGCAGCTGGCCCGAAGCCACTGGGAGCCACCATTGAGTTGGCACGGCCCCTTAGACACAGCAAGGCCACCCTTGTCCCGACGCCACCGTCCGAGCTCAGGACCCCGCCCCAGGTGGCCGGCAGGTCCGGGGAAGTGGCCTGGGCCCTCGATCCCGCTCCTGCCCACGGCCGCGGCGAAGGGGCAGAAGGGGTGCTTTTTCCGGATGGAGCTGTGGAGAGACACCCCGGAAGACAGGTGGCGGTGCCGGGGCTGGACTCCAGTGGCTGCGGCCAGGTGCGGCTCGCGGGGCTCGCGGGCCGAACGGATGGCACCCGGGTCCGCGGCCATGTCTGGGTGACGTCAGGCCGCCCCCTGGAGCGGCTGGTGTGTCGCTGCCTTCCAGGGACGCCTTCTGGCCGCCTGGCCGGTCAGGCAGGTGGGGAGTGCCCCATCAGACGCTTGCTGTGGTGGGAGGGGCCTGAGGAGGTGGGGCCTGCAGCGGTACCTGGTACCCGGCGGGGGCGTAGACGGCCGCCGCCGCCGCCACTGTGGGCGACAAAAGGAGAAAGCGGAGCGGAAGGCAAAAATCCTACAGCACCCGGTATTCCCAGGAGCTCTCCCATCCAGGAGGTCTCCCATCCAAGTTCGAACCAGGCCCGACCCTGCTTACCTTCCGAGATCCAGACTTGATCGGGCCCGTCTAGGCTGGTTTGACAGTAGGTGTCAGTGGGTCGCGGGCTGCCTCTTGAGGTGCAGCTTAGCAGGCCCTTGGGCCTTACCGCCAGCCCAGCGGCCCGCCGCCCTGGCAGGGCCCCGCCGCCCGCCTAGGCAGAGAAACGGAGGTCTCGGGGATCGGATGTTGGCGGAGGTGTTGGCGACCACCCAGCCCAGGGCGGGCGGGCCCAGCAAACGTTTCGGCGCTTAGCCTCCCATCCCAGATCCCGCAGGTCGCTCACAGGGATGTGGCCCCGGAGGCTTCAGGGCCCGGGGACTGCGGTCCCTTGGGCATCCCACCTGCCCGCCCACGCTGCGCTAGGCGCAGCCCTGTCGCAGACCGGGCCAGCCTTCCTGCCCGATAGCAGCTGGCCCGAAGCCAGTGGGAGCCACGTTTGAGTTAGCAAAGCCCCTTACCCAGCAACGCCCCCCTTGCCCAACACCACCGTCCCACCTCAAGTCCCCGCCCCTGGTGGCCGGCAGTCCCGCGGATGTGGCCTGGGCCCTCTATCCCTCTCCGGCACCCGGCCGCGGCGAAACGGTGGAGGGGGGGCTTTTTCCGGATGGAGCTGTGGAGAGACACCCCCTAGCAGACAGGTGGCGGCGCCGGGGCTGGGCTCCAGTGGGGGCCGCCAGGTGCAGGTCGAGGGGCTCGCGGGCCGCATGGATGGCAACCGGGTCCGCGGCCATGTCTTCATCACGTCATGGGACCAACGGAGCGTCTGATGTGCCGCTGCCTTCCAGGGACGCCTTCTGGCCGCCTGGCCGCTCAGGCAGGCGGGGAGCGCCCCATCAGACGCTTGCTGTGGTGGGAGGGTCCTGAGGAGGTGGGGCCTGCAGCGGTACCCCGCGGGGGCGGAGACGGCGGCCGCCGCCACCGCCGCCGCCACCGCCGCCACCGCCGCCACCGCCACGACCGCCGCGGTCGACAAAAGGAGAAGGTGTGTAGAGGGAGGCAAAAAGCGTACAGCACCTGGCGTTCCCAGGAGCTCTCCTGTCCGGGAGGTCTCCCATCCAACTACTAACCAGGCCCAACCCTGCTTAGCTTCCGAGATCGAGTCGAGATCGGGCCCGTCTAGGGTGGTTTGGCCGTAGACACTGGGGGGGTCGCGGTCTTCCACTTGAGGTGCAGCTTTGCAGGCGCTTGGGCCTTACCGCCGGCCCAGCGACCCGCCCCCCCCCCCGGCAGGGCCCCGCCGCCCGCCTAGGCAGGGGAACGGAGGTCTCGGGGACCGGTGGGTGGCGGAGGAGTTGGCGACCTCCCAGCCCAGGGCGGGTGGGACACAGCAAGCTTTTCGGCGCTTCGTGCCCCGCCCCAGATCCCACAGGCCGCTCTTAGGGATGTAGCCCCGGAGGCTTCAGGGCCCGGCGCCCGCGGTCCCTTGGGCATCCCACCTGCCTGCCCACGCTGTGCTAGGCGCAGCGCAGACGCAGACCGGCCCGGCCCTCCTGCCCCACAGCAAATGGCCCGAAGCCACTGGGAGCCACCATTGATTTGGCACGGCCCCTTAGACCCGCAACGCCACGCTTGCCCCCACAACACCGTCCGAGCTCAGGACTCCGCCCCAGGTGGCCTGCAGGCCCACGGAAACGGCCTCGGCCCTCTATCCCTCTCCGGCTCCTGGCGGCGGAGAAACGGTTGAGGGGGTGCTTTTTCCGGATGGAGCTGTGGAGAGACACTCCCCGGCAGACAGGTGGCGGCGCCAGGGCTGGGCTCCAGTGGTGGCGGCCAGTTGCAGGTTGAGGGGCTCACGAGCCTCTCGGAAGGCACCCGGGTCCGCGGCCATGTCTGGGTCCCGGCAGGCCACCCCCGGAGCGTCTGGTGTGCCACTGCCTTCTAGGGCCGCCTTCTGGCCTCCTGGCCGGCCAGGCCGGTGGGGAGCGCCCACTGCAGCACGCTGTGGTGTGAGGGGACTGAGGAGGTGGGGTCTGCAGCGGTGCCTTTTCTTGGCGGAGCCTGCGGCCACCGATGCAGGTGACTAAAGGAGAAGGTGGATCGGGACGTAAAAATCCTACAGCACCCGGGTGCATCACCTGGGTCTTCGAGGAGGGACCTCCATGACTGGGCGGTGGAAAGAGCAAGGAAAGGAAGCAGATAGGGATGTTAGAACATTTTAGGAGCAGGTTCCTGTTGTCTGCTTCAGAAGTCAGTATAGGATCTGCCCACTAGGCTTGGATTACCCCACACCAGAGTCTGCCACCCGGGCTGCAGATGTCCCCAAAGCCTCACTGCTAACCCCACGCCTCCGCCGACTCTGATGCCAGCTTGTGTGTGCACCCCTAGTGCCTCCGTAGAGACGCATCCAGGAGACGGGGAGCTTGCTCAGAAAACAGGCTGCAATCAGTGGGCAAGGGAGAAACCACAAACTTGACTTACAGTGCCGCCTTCTGGAATACAAAATAAATGTTTCTAATAGCCCACTTGGTCCATTGTAAGGACCAAAGTAAACATAAATCCTTACCTAACAAAGGTGCCTGCTACTTCAAATGTGAATGCACAGTTGCATATATTTAAACACTACGAAAACCCAGGGAAATATGTTATCGCAAAGAGAAAATTCTCCAGCAACTGAACACAAAGGCATGGAATATTATGATCTAACTGATAAAGAATTCAAAATACCTATTACGAAGAAATTCAACAAGCTACAAGAAAACTCAAAAAGGCAATTCAGTAAACCCGGTAATAAATATAAATGTAAGGAAAAGAAGGATTTCCTTAACAAAGATTTTGAAATTATAAAAATATTGTGGACTGAAAGACTCAATGAATGAATGAGATGAAGAATGCAATGGACAGCATGTGCGGCAAGGCAGACCAGGTGGAAGAATGGGTGACCTGGAGGATACAACCGTAGGAAGAATACAGTTAGAAGAGGAATAGAACTAAGGTTTCCTAAGAGTGAAGACAGCCTGAGAGAGCCATTGGTTTCCTTCAGAAAGGCAAATATCCAACTAACTGGGATTCCAGAAGAAGAGAGGAAGAAGGGGGCAGATAGTTTCTTTAAAGAAATAGTAGCTGAGGGAATTCCCTGGCAGTCAAGTGGTTAGGACTCGGTGCTTTCACTGCCGTGGTCCCGGGTTTCATCCTTAGTCAAGGAGCTAAGATTCCACAAGCCACATGGCATGGCCAAAAAAAGTAGCTGAAAACATTACAAACCTATAAATAGATTCTCTTTTTCAGATTCTTTTCCATTATAAGTTATTCTATGTTGAGCATATTTTCGTGTGGCTATTGGCCATATGTATGTCTTCTTTGGAGAATTGTCTAGTTATGTCTTCTGCCCATGTTTCAATTGGGTTATTTGTTTTTTGTTATTGAACTGTAGGAGCTATTTGTATATTTTGGAAATTAATCCCTTGTCGGTTGCATCATTTGCAAACGTTTTCTCCCAGTCCGTATATTGTCTTTCTTTTTGTTAATGGTTTCCTTTGGTGTGAAAAAGCTTTTAAGTTTGATTGCCCATTTGTTTATTTTTGCTTTTATTTCTATTGTCTTGGTAGGCTGCCCTAAGAAAACATTGCTACAATTTATATCAGAGAATGTTTTGCCTATGTTCCCTTCTAAGAGTTTTATGGTATCATGACTTATACTTAAGTCTTTAAGCCATTTTGAGTTTATTTATGTGTATGGTGTGAGGGAGTGTTCTAACTTCATTGATTTGCATGTGGCTGTCCAGCTTTCCCAACTCCACTTGCTGAAGAGATTGTCTTTTCTCCATTTTACATTCTTGTCTCCTTTGTCATAGATTAATTGACTGTAGGAGTGTGGATTTATTTCTGGGCTCTCTATTCTGTTCCATTGAGCTATATGTCTGTTTTTGTGCCAATGCCATGCCATTTTGATTAATGTAGCTTTGTAGTATAGTCTGAAGTCTGGGCAGTTTATGCCTCCAGCTTTGTTCTTTTTCCTTAGGATTGCTTTGGCAATTCTGGGTTAAAATGGACTATTTTATCTATTAGATGTTTTATATAATTCACAAAATATCCACAAAGCAAAAAACTAGAGTAGATCCACAAAAGGCAAAGAAAGGGGAAACAGAGCATACCACCAAGGAAATTAAGCAATTTATGAAGTAGGCTGAGAAAGACAGGGAAAGAAACTATGCAAATACAAAACAACAAGACAGCAACTCATAAATTGGCATTAGTAAATCCCTACATATCAATAATTACTCTAAATGTAACTGGATTGATTTCACCATTAAAAGTCCCAGAGTGGCTGAATGAATTTAAAATAATGACACCCAACTGTAAGAAAGACCCATTTCAGATTTAAGGACAAACATAGAATCAAAGTCAAAGGACAGAAAATTATATTCCATGCACCTGAATACCAATACAAAGTGGGAAAAACTACACTTATATCTGACAAAATAGACTTTAAGCCAAAAATACTAACAAGCGACAAAGAAGGCGATTATAAAATGATAAAGTGGGCTTCCCTGGTGGCCCAGTGGTTCAGAATCCACCTGCCAATGCAGGGGACGTGGGTTCGAGCCCTGGTCTGGGAAGATCCCCCATGCAGTGGGTCAACTAAGCCCGTGTGCCACAACTACTGAGCCTTCGCTCTAGAGCCCACGAGGCACAACTACTGAGCCCATGTGCCACAACTACTGAAGCCCGCACATCTAGAGCCTGTGATCCGCAACAAGAGAAGCCACCTTAATGAGAGGCCTGCGCACCGCAACGAAGAGTAGCCCCTGCTCACTGCAACTGAAAAGAAAGCCTGAGCACAGCAACTAAGACCTAATGAAGCCAAAAATAAATAAATTTATTTAAAAAGTAAAATGATAAAGTACTCAATCCATCAAAAAGATATAATAATAAACACATACACACCCAACACTGGAACACCTAAATACATTAAGTAAATACTAACAGATATGACGGGAGACATAGAAAGATTAATAGTAGGGTATTTCAGCATCCCACTTTCAACAATTGATAGATCATCCAGACCAAAAATCAGCAAGAAATGATGAACTTAAACCGTACATTAGACCAAGTGGATCTACCAGGCACCTATAGGACATTCCATCCAACAGCAGCAGAATATACATTCTTCTTAAGTGCACACTGCACATTTCTAAGGATTGATTATACGATAGGACATAAAACAACTCTTAGCAAGTTTAGGAAGATTGAAATCATACCAGGTATCCTTTCGAACCACAATAATTTAAACTAGAATCAACAACAAGGAGGAAAGCTGGAAAATCCACAACTAAAGGAAACTAAACAAAACATTCATGAAAAAAATCAATGGGTCAAAGAAGAAATCAAAGAAAGTCTCAAAACAAATGAAAAGAGGAACACAACTTACCAACACCCCTAGCAGTCCACAGAGGGAGGTTTATAGAGAAATATTCATAGATTAACATTAGAAAAGCCTAAAGTACACAACCTGGGGCTTCCCTGGTGGCACAGTGGTTAAGAATCTGCCTGCCAATGCAGGGAACACTGGTTCGATCCCTGGTCTGGGAAGATTCCCACATGCTGCGGAGAAACTAAGCCCGTGTGCCACAACTACTGAGCCTGCGCTCCACTCTAAAGCCTGTGAGCCACAGCTACTGAGCTCATGTGCCACAACTACTGAAGTCCACATGCCTAGAGCCCGTGCTCTGCAACAAGAGAAGCCACCGCAATGAGAAGCCCGCACATCGCAACGAAGAGTAGCCCCCCACTCGCCGCCACTACAGAAAGCCTGAACGCAGCAATGAATACCCAATGCAGCCAAAAATAAATAAATAAAATAAATAAATTTATTAAAAATAAATAAATAAAAGAAAATACACAACCTAACTTTACACCTCAAGGAACTAGAAAAAGTAGAACAAAGTAAACCCAAATTTAGCAGAAGAAAGGAAATAAAGCCCAGAGTGGAAATAATGAAAATAGAGAGCAGAAAACAATAGGAGGGATCTTTTATAAAAAATAAACAAAATTGAGAAAGCTTTAGCTACATTAAGAAGAAAGAGAAAAGACAAAGTTAGAAATGAAAGAGGAGACATTAAACTGTTAATCCAGAAATACATAAGATCATGAGAAACTACTATGAAAATCTTTATGCCAACAAAAAATGACCTACAAGAAATGGGTAATTACCTAGAATCATACAACCTACCAAGACTGACTGAACCAGGAAAAAAAAATAGCAAGTCTGACAGACAAATAATGAGGAAGGTGATTGAATCAGTAATCTAAAACCTCTCAACACAGAAAACCTCAGGACCAGATGGCTTCACTGGTGAATTCTATCAAATGTCTAAGGAAAAATTAACACCAATCCTTCTTAAAGTCTTCCAGAATTTGAAGAGGAGGAAACATGTCCAAACTTTTGCTATGATGCAAACATTGCTCTGATACCAAAGCCAGATAAGGACAGCACGAGAAAAGAAAACTATAGGGACTTCCCTTGTGGCACAGTGGTTAAGACTCTACAATCCCAATGCAGGGGGCCCAGGTTCGGGATCCCTGGTCAGGGAACTAGATCCCACATGCATGCCGCAACTAAAGAGTTTGCATGCCACAACTAAAGAGTTCACATGCCACAACTAAGTAGCCAGCAAGCCACAGCTAAGACCTGGCACAACCAAATTAATTAATTAATTTAAAAGAAAACAACTATAGACCAATATCCCTGATAAATGTAGATACAAAAACTCTCAACAAAATACTCGCAAACCAAATCCAAGAACACATGAAAAGGATCATACACCATAACCAAGTGGGATTTATCCCTGGGATGCAAGGAGTGTTTGATGTATGCAAAATGTGATACCCCACATTAATAAAGTGAAAGACATGGGCTTACCTGGTGGCGCAGTGGTTGAGACTCCTCCTCCCGATGCAGGGGACATGGGTTCGTGCCCCGGTCTGGGAAGATCCCACACGCCGTGGAGCGGCTAGGCCCGTGAGCCATGGCCGCTGAGACTGCGCGTCGGGAGCCTTTGCTCCGCAACGGGAGAGGCCACAACAGTGAGAGGCCCGTGTACTGCAAAAAAAAAAAAAAAAAAAGTGAAAGATAAAGATTATATGATCATTTCAATAGACGCAGTAAAAGCTTTTAATAAAATACAACATCGCTTCATGATAAAAACCCTCAACCGACTGGGGATAGAAAGAACACACCTCAACATATTAAGGACATATACAACAAACACAGAGCTAACATCATACTCGGTGGAGAAAAATTGAAAGCTTTTCCTCTAAGATCAGGAACAAGATAAGAGTGCTGACTCTCTCTACTCTTATTCAGCATAATTCTGGAAGTCCTAACTACAGAAATCAGCCAAGACAAAGAAATAAAAGACATATAAATTGGAAAAGAACTAGTAAATTTTTGCTATTTGGCTGATGCTATGATCTTATATATTAAAAATTCCAACTCAACTAAAAATCTGTTGGATGTAATCAATGAATTCTGTAAATTTGCAGGATATAAAATCAATGCACAGAAATTAATTGCTTTTCTATAAACTAACAATGAAACATCTGAAAAAGAATTAAAGAAAACTCACAGAAAGATTCACAATAGCATCAAACACAACAGAATACCTAGGAATAAATTTAACCATGAAAGTGAAAGATCTGTACGACCCAAACTACAAGACTTTATGGAAAGAAGTCAAAGAAGACACAAATAAATGGAAAGACATCCTGTGTTCATTATTTGAAAGAGTTAATTTTGTGAAAACATCAAATCAAACCTTATGAAAATTCCAGTGGCAATTTGTTTTGGAGGGGTTTGAGAGTTTAGTTTACCTTTGGGTTCACACAGTGCAACAGGGGTGGAGACAGGGTGCACAGGACTCCCAGGCCACTTCCCAGCAGAAGAGGGACGTGTCACTGGCTGCTGCACCTGCCACATGCTCCCGGTATGGGTGATCCAGGGGCATTTTTATAGAAATAGAAAAAACAATCCTAAAATTTGGATGAAATGACAAAAAAAAAAAATCCCACATGGCCAAAGTAATAGAGAAAGAAAAGCAACACCGTAAGCATGATGGTTTCTAATTTCAAACTATACTACAAAGCTATAGTAATTAATTAGGTAATAATACTGGCATAAAAATAGACCCATAGACTAATGGAACAGAGTGGAAAGCTCAGAATTAAAAACCTGCATATACATACAGCTAAAATCTAATAATGAAGGCAGAAACTTCCAGTGGGGACAGGACAGTCTCTTCAACAATGGTTTTGGGAAAACTGGAGAACCACATGCAGAAAAATGAAATTGGACTACTATCTTACACAACTCAGAAAATTAACTCAAAATGGATCAAACAGTTAAACCTAAGATCTGAAACCATAAAACTCCTAGAAGAAAACGTAGGGAAGACTGTCCTCAATATTGGCCTTGTCAATGATATTTTGGATGTGACATCAAAAGCACAAACAGCAACAACCTAATCAACAGATGGGACTACATCAAACTTAAAAGCTTCTGCACAGTAAAAGAAACAATCAACAAAGTGAAAAGGCAACCTACAGGATGGGAGAAACATTTTGCAAACTATATATCAGAATAGGGGTTAATATATAAAACATATAAAGAACTCATAAGACTCATAAAACAATCTGATTTAAAAATGAGCAGAGGAACTAAACAGACAGTTTTTCAAAGAAGACATACAAGTTACCAACAGGGACATGAACAGGTGCTCAACATCACTAATCATCAGGGAAATGCAAATCAAAACCATGATGTGGTCTCACCTCACATCTATTAGAACGTTGATCATCAAGAAGACAAAAATAACAAACGTTAATGAGAATATGGAGAAAAGGGAAACTTTGTGAACTGTTTGTGGGATTGTCAACTGGTGCCGCACTGTGGAGAACAGTATGGAAGTTCCTCAAAAATGAAAAGTAGAACCACCATGTGATGCAGCAGTCCCGCTCCTGGGTATAAACCCACAGGAAATGGAAACTGGTTACTGAAGAGACACTTGCACTCCCATGTTGATGGCAGCATTACTCACAACAGCCATGATATGGAAATAAATTAAATGACTATCAACAAATAAATTAACAAAGAAATTGTGGTATATTTATACAATAGAATACTATCCAACCATGAGAGAAAAGGAGGACTGTAAGAAGAAGAGCTTGTGAAGTGATTGGGGGCGTGCCAGTGGCAGCCTTGCCAGCTCTGAGGGCTGGGATGGACAAGGCTGTACAAGGGGAGGGAGCATGCGGGATGGGAAAGGGGAGACTAGGGTAGATGCTGCGGGTGGAGGAGGGATCATCTCCTGCTGAGTTCTCCTCTGCAGGGTGGACTTGAGCCCAGGCATTGAAAGAAAAATCTCAGAGACTTCATTTTGAGATTGGATTTCAATAACAGGTGTTCTTTTAAGTTCCTGATGACACTCAGGGGGAAAATG